>NW_009715376.1:49585-64982 GCF_000703405.1 Apaloderma vittatum | reverse complement strand
CCCTCCCTTCTTCTCTGACCTTGGTGTCTTCGTATATTCTCGCTCCTCTGCCTCTCTACCAGTTGTTGTGTGGCGCAGTTCTTTTTTGTTCCCCATTTCTTAAATCTGTTTTCCCAGAGACGTTCCTATCCTATCATCACTGATAGGCTCAGTCTTGGCCAGTTGTAAATCTGTCTTTGGAGCTGGCTGGCATTGGCTCTGTCAGACTTAGGGGAAACTTCTTGCAACTTCTTGCAGAAGCCACCCCTACAGCCCCCCTTCCCTGCCACCAAAATCCAGCCAGGCAACCAGAATACAGACACATTGGTGAGAAAGGGTCAAGTCTGAGAGGGAGAAGTTGGCAGAAGAATCACCCTGTTAGAAACATAATGTTCCATCTCAAAATGCTGAGAGGATCCATGAATTTTTCAGTCTCACTGTTTATTGCTGTCCGCAAAACTTTGTAAAAGGGTGCAGGTTTGTATGGCGATAGTACATTAGCATCCATTAGTAGAAGTGGAAGAGGTTTTTGCAGTAGGCTCTGATTCTGTTGATGAGTCGTGATACTATTTGAGCGTCATCAAATTTCTCCCTTATTTAAAGGCCTAGGAGATTACGTATATAGGAAAGTAATGGTTTCTTAAAGCTAAATAAAAATGAAAAAGCTTAAAATAAAAAATATTAAATCTAAGTGGTCTTAATTTGTTACATTTACAAATATGCACCATTAAGTCAGTGTTTCTAATTTAGCTGCAATAATGAACAGCCTTGAAAGACCTCATTAATACTTTGTTCCTCATCATGATTTTGTGTCTTACTGTGCCCTCTTGAAATTCTGATCTGAGTATCTGTTAATTAATGTAAGCACTCTGAGTGATCTCTTACAGTGAGATACTTTGTTTTGTACATATATTAAGTTTTCACTGTGTTCTGCACACAGAGAGCAGAAGGACGAGGGTTTAAGAAAGCAAACCGAAAAAACAGCCCTCCCCAAAATCCCCTTAGCTGGATGAATTTATAATTATTTACCAGGCAAAACACAATTCCCTATTATGTTTTTCTGTATTCTACCAATCTGTAAACAGAACACCAGGAGCTGAGCAGCACTGCTGCAGAGTGCTGTGGTACGGATGGGCTCAGCCTGGCTCATCCCAGCAGCTCTGCAGGTTCCAGAGGCAAAAGGCACGTGGAGGTTCGTTTCCCAGAGGCTGTTCACGTGCCTTTGCAGTGACATTGCCCTTTCCTTTGGTGCACTTGTCCATCTCGCCTACTCTAGACGTGGACTGATTCATAGGTGTGGTCCATCCTCTTGGCTTAAAAAAATTATGTGTTATATTTCTAATATAATCTCATGAGTTAACATTGAAATGCTGTCTGTTTAGCAGCTTTTGGGCGGGTGTTTTGGGTTCTGGTTTTTGGTGGATGAGGAGAGGAGTTAGTGGATGAAATGCAAACAGGTGCTGTGTCATTCTGATACTCGAATGTGATGCAGTAGTATTGCTAGGCTGTGCCATTGGTAGTATTGAAAATGCTTATATATTTGAAAGTTTCGATCTTTTTTTTTGATATTTGCAAATCTGAAGCTTGACATACCTGGGCATTTCTAATGTCTTGTTTGAACACACCATTGACTTGTTGAAACACAATATCAAATTAACATAGCAGTGGAGTGTTCAATAGTGATGTCAGCAGGAGCAGATCATGCCCCTGTACTTGGCTTAGGGGAAGCCTCAGCTCAAGTACTGTGTCCAGTTTTGGGCCTCTCACTAAAAGAGGGACATTGAGGTGCTGGAGAGGGTACAGAGGTGGGCTGCCAAGCTGGTAAAGGGTTTGGAGCTTGTGTTGTACAAAGAACAGCTTAAGGATCTGGAGCTGATTAGCCTGGAGAAGGGGAGACTGAGGGGAGACCTTATTGCTCTCTACAACTACCTGAGAGGAGGTTGTAGTGAGGTGAGGATTGATCTGTTCTCCCTAGTGGTGAGTGATAGGATGAGGGGAAATGGCCTTAAGTTGCACCAGGGGAGGTTCAGGCTGGTTATTAGGAAGAATTTCTTTACTGAGAGGGTTGTCAGGCATTGGAACAGGCTGCCCAGGGAGGTGACTGAGTCACCATCCCTGGAGGTTTTTAGGAGACGGGTGGATGTTGTGCTGAGAGACATAGTTTAGTGGTGTTGATAGAGCTAGGACAAAGGTTTGGCTCGATCTTGAAGGTCTCTTCCAACTGAAAGTGTTCTGTGATTCTGTGATATAAATTAAAAATATAACGAAACTCAACAAACATGAAAAAAATGTTAAAAAATGGCTGTGCCTCATGTTAATGCTGTTTTCTTTTAAAGAGGCTTTCTGCTTTTGCATAAGAAATTATAGTCTGGTTTGTGTGATGTATCAGTTCCTGCTTAGCCAGTATGTATAATTTATTTCTCTGAATGAGATTTATAAAATACTGGTTATCCATGATTGTTTGCCTAGCTTAGCAAAGGGCTGACTACTTTATTCTTAGTTGTAGTCTGTGTGTGAGCACAGCGGAGCAGAAATACCAGAGGTGACTCCACCAGAGGCTAGTGCAGAAGCCACAGCTATTATATCTGAATATACTCTTG
Organism: Apaloderma vittatum; assembly: GCF_000703405.1. Classification (NCBI taxonomy): domain Eukaryota; kingdom Metazoa; phylum Chordata; class Aves; order Trogoniformes; family Trogonidae; genus Apaloderma; species Apaloderma vittatum. Next base: position 62,403 of record NW_009715376.1, on the reverse strand, counting down.
TTGTAACGAAAATTCTCCTGGAAATAGCTTTAATATGCCATTTGCATGTAATCTTCTAACATGTTTTAGTTACCTTTTTTTGAGGCCATGACTACAAAGCCACCTTCATCGCCTTTATCCTGCAGTGCAGGGCACCTTCCTCCAACTCTCAGCCTTCCTTGTGCTTGCCCTGACACTTGTATGTCTGTGTAGAGAGCCAGGATGTGGAACTGGTGTACCTTTAAAAAAAAATTACATCTTTTGTTCTTCTCTTTATCTTGCAATAGATCATTTTCCTTTCAGCATCACAGATTTAAGTTGGATTAAAGTTAGCGTAACAGTGACTTCACCTGTCATCCAGGTTATACTAGTCGATGTTGGAAGTAGATTTTTCTTTTTCTAGGGTTTGCTCTATTTCTGTTTCCTTTTCATCCACTGAAAGAAGGGCTCGTATCTGAGGGCGACAATTTAAATGCAAAGGGCCAAATTCAGCAAAATGGACTCCAGAAGTCTGATGTTCCCATACAGCACATCTGTTTTGTGGAATTTCTGAAATTTATCTGTGCTAGGAAGAGATTTTTGCTTACAAGTTCCATTGCTGAGTATTTAGGTATTGGCTTCCTTCAGCAATTCTGTATTAGCTTTTATCTGGCCGTAACTCTCAAACAGCGTACTGGCATCTGGGTGCAGATAACCTGATCTAGCCTCTTCGAATGTGAAGTTCTTATTGTATGCCAGAAATACTTAATCATTCTTTTTCTACCTTCTTTAATTTGCGTTAACATAATTAGAAAATGGATTTGCTTTAACTTCCCTTATTGCAACAGGCTAGGCAAGTTCTTATTTGCATCCATAAAATATGCTTGGGAAAGATGAAAATGATCTTTGTGTTAAGTGTGTTACTCACAAACACCGAGCTTCCAGACAAATCTATTTTATGTCAAAAATGTAAAGTCAGCTGTTTTATAGTAAATATTACCCATCAGTATGCAAGCTGCCTATGAATTTGCTAAGAATTATTTCAAATATTCAAATATGCTGATACTTAGTATCTTATGCTCTATATATTATAAAGTAGAAATGGATCAAATAGCAGGTCTTTGATTATGTCGATGTGGCTTAGGAGTTAATGGACAGATTCTGTAAACACTGAGTGTAGGGCTGGATGTTATATTAGTGTGCCTTGATGCAAGTTGAAACATTAATTGTAGAAGATATTGCAGTTTGTGGTTGCAGGATAGAGCTCTAAACAAGGTCTTCTGAAAACCACTGCTTTAAATTGTGGGGGGTTCTTTTTTTTTGTTTGTTTTCCCCTGCTGCAGGTGTGATGGACAGGTAGCAGAAGATTTCACTTTGCTATCAGGGAATCAGAATGACCGAGTGCTTCCTGCCTCCCACTAGCAGCCCCAGTGAACACCGTCGGGTAGAACACAGCGGGGGTCTCGCTCGTACTCCCAGCTCTGAAGAAATCAGTCCCACAAAATTCCCTGGATTGTACCGCACCGGTGAGCCTTCACCACCTCATGACAGCTTGCATGAGCCTCCAGATATAGTATCTGATGATGAAAAGGAGCATGGGAAGAAGAAAGGAAAATTTAAGAAGAAAGAAAAAAGAAGTGAGTAGGCAACTTCTTTTATTTCATGCTAATTGTTTCTCTTTCTCTCTTTCTTTCTCTTGCTCTCAAAATTGCTTAGTATTCCCAATGTTCTTTTTCAAGTTGTTCAAGTGTGAAGGAAGTTGACTTATACCAACAGACTTTGTGCAATACCTGTGTCTCTTCCAAACCCACCCACATCTTAACCAAAAAATGGTTTTGTTTTTCATTTCACAGATAGAGGTGCCAAGCATGTGCCCGAAATTGCTAATAAACATGTTTATCCAGAACCTTTACGATGCATTAGTAATTGCCTGGCATGGGATTCTTCTAATCTCATCTGCTCACATTCTAACTAGAGGTTTCCAAGTGTATTTCCAAAGAGGTGCTTTTTGAAATTGTGGCCCAGGTGCTAGCTAAAATAAAACTGTTAAAAGTATGAAAAGTGGGTCAAACTTAAGTTTGGATGAATCAATTTCAATAACTTTAGCCCTTTTCCCTTATGTATCCTGTATTCAGAGTTTGGTTTTTTGTACCAACTCAAGTTTTCATGTGCACACAGCACCATTATTTGAGGAGTAATAAAGTGTGTTGTTTCTGTAGCTTCTCCATTTAGTCTGATCAGGCAGTTTCCTCCAGCAGTGCCAAAATATTATTGCAGAGTGCAAAAATGTGAAAGACAAAACTGAGATCTGAGTTTACTAGAACTGACAGAGTAGAGGTTAGAAGAAAGTAAGGCTCTGACTATAGAATCAATTGTTTGTCATTGGATCAATGTCCAAAACTAGAATTTTCTTTTAAAAGGAGTACTCCTCTTCTCAAAGAACAGAAGAGAAATGTTACTTCCCATCTACATTTGTGCAGAAAATTTTGGAAACGTGGAATAATTTTTATTCAATAGAGTTTTTCTACATATTCTGAAAGAGCAAAGCATTTGGAAATGCTAAGCTGTTACTGAGCACTCTCAGTACCAGAAAGATTCTTATTACTGTTCAAGTCTCTGAAACCTATCACAGCCCCACTGCTAGTACTTTTTTAACTAACAGTGGCTTTAGTGAAATTTCGAAATTATATTCCTCTTCTACAATGCCTGTATCTCTGATGCCTGGAAGTTCTGGATGCCAGTGTACCTTGCTACTTCGTATGTGTGACATTTGGAAGATCAAACCCAAGTGAGACAGCACACAGTATTCTGTTAGGATGAATATGATGACTATTTGTAATATGCATACACGTGTTTAAATAATTAGTCTTTAAGAAAAGTGACTGTTTAGCTACCTGCCAGTAATCACGTGTTGATAAAATCATAAAATACACAATTCATCTCAAATGAAAAAGGTTATAAAAATGCTTAGGAAGAAGCAGTACTTCTACCATTTCTGTAGACAGAGAGTCTGTGTGTCGTAGATCTTAGTCTGCTTAATCATTTTACTTCTGAGAGTGATACCATTTGGTTCAATATGCAGCAAGTTGAATTGTAAGCTAGATTATCTTATGAAAGGAGAGCATATCCCTGGTATGAACTCTTCTGAATTTCTCAGGATAACCTTTTGAAGACTGAATCCCTAATGTGTTGGTTGAGGGGATGGTTCTCATGTGTCCTTTTGGGGTGCAGATGAGGGCTGAAGTATTCATACTATTAACTTGGCGACCTGCTCTGGTCCCCAGTCAGGTGTTAACCTTTTTCCTCTTTGCTGAGTTGCTTGCCTTCTGTGGGGTTGTAGCTTTCTGCTAGATACTGTCAGGTGGAAGATACCAGCCTGTTCTCTCATCTTCTAGATTTTTCTCCAGAATAATTTCTGTTCAGGAATATAGCATTAATATGGATATTTGGCAACTATGCCAAAGCTCTAATAGTATTTCTGGCTGTTCCAGGTGGAGCAGTGAGCTGAGTAGTTGTCTCTGTGCTGTTTAGAACTCTTCATTTCTGTGCAGGCTGCTGACAGAGGTGGATTCTGCAGTAGCGGTGGATGCTACGTATCTGCTGCAAATTGCAAGGAGGCCGTTGTTATCCTGCAAAATATCTATGTAGCTGCTGTTGCAAACAAAATGTTACGTTTACTGATCCAGTGTGTGGAGAAGCTCTGAATACAGTTTTCAGGTCTACAGAATAAGAAGTTGCTGGAATTTTCTACCCATGATATGCATTAGATGCTCTTCATATCAAGGTTTAAGTTTCTGTGTTATTACGTCTTATTCTACTGACAGATTACTATGTATATCTGTATACTGCTGTGTATTTATTTTGTAGTTCAGAAGTCTGCCTTACAGTGCCAGTTACAATTTTAAATCAAAACAAAGTAAAGCAAATTTTATATTTCAACTTCACTTGTTCTCCTTGCATAGGGCTGCACAGTAGTCCGAATGTGGAATTTGTTTGGGAGTTCTGTGCTTCTGTCAGTGGGCGGAACATAAGTTAAAAGCAAGCTGAGGTAACTGAAAGTTAACAGTTAAGTGTTGGTAGTGTCTGTGTGTTTGAAGTTTCTATTGATAGTAACAATACGTCTGGTGGATGAGGAAAAGAAAGAGAAGCCATCTACTCACGTGCATTATGCATCCGTCTCTGTCTTACTGTTTATTTAGAAAAGGTTTACAAGTTGATGGCAAATCTTCTGACAAACTGAAATTAGATTAACTAATGCTAGTACTGCGTGGCAGTCCAGTTGTATTTGACCTACTAATTCTTTCATATGTGAAAGTGATCCATGTTTTTTTTCAGTTAACTAATTATAGATGCATGCAAGTTTCCCCAGGGATCAAAAATAGGATGTAGAGATATAGATGACTTAAAAACTCATCAAGACACCTGATGCACAAAATGTATCTTGTGGTAGGCAGGTTTGATAAGTTGTAGTTCTACATAACGCAGCCCTTTGTGTTAGCAGTAAATGCTATAGCATGAATTTATAGCTTCATTGTGAGCCTGCAGAAAAGGAGTATTCCCAAGTATGCAGAGTGATAAGAACAGTGGCTTCACTGCTTGATAGTGCTTTTAAGCCTATTACATCTTTCCAGGCTGGATATTTATTTTATTCTAAAATTTTAAAGGTTTTTTTGTAATTTTCAGTAAGGTAAGAACTGTATTTGCAACATCATATTTAAAATAGCTGCATTGAAGGCATTCAGTAATGCATGCTTGTGGAAGGTCTGACAAAGCCCCCAAGCAAGGCACTGGCAGGTCCTGCAGTTATTGCCAGCGGAGTTGGCTTAGTTATTAAGTTAGTACTGGTCTCCTGTAGGTGCCAGAAAATGTCACTGGCATGCATTAGAGTGATGGGGAGATGCTGACTATTAATACTAGAAATCTTGAGGAAACAGTGAACAGAAGCATTAGTTTACTAACAGTAGGTAACACGTCTTTTGACATTTAAAATTACCTGATTTGGGAAGTGCTCTCATTAATTTTTCTTTTGTGTAAATTTAGACTGTATCGCTGGTGAAGGGAGTACAGGAGGGCCACAGAAATGATCAGGGGGCTATAGCCCCTCCTCTGTCAGGGCAGGCTGAGAGAGTTGGAGTTTCCAGCGTGGAGAAGACTCCAGGGAGACCTTATAGTGACCTTCCAGTACCTAAAGGGGGCCTACAGGAAAGATGGAAGGGACTCTTCATCAGGGAGTGTAGTGATGGGACAAAGGGTGATAGTTTCAAACTGAAAGAAAGTAGATTGAGATTAGATATGATGAAGAAGTTTTTTTCTGTGAGGGTGGTGGGACACTGGAACACGTTGTCCAGAGAAAATGTGGAAACCCCCTCCCTGGAAGTGTCCAAGGCCAGGCTGGATGGGGCTTTGAGCAACCTGGTCTAGTGGGAGGTGTCCCTGCCCGTGGCAGGGGTTGGAACTAGATGATCTTTGACGTCCCTTCCAACTCAAGTCTGATAAAAAAACCTCGACTGCTCTGAGAGACGTTACAAACCCTTCTTGGTATGGGTGGGAGATTATCTGTGATTCTGTAATTAGTATGTATTTCTAAACTTTGTTGACTTATGTTACTGAGACAAATTAAAATAGGCTGGTTTTGTATTTAACTTGCTCCTTCTTGTCTTCTCATGTAGTCAAGTAATACCAGTTCCAGTAATATGCTGTTGTTGGTGTTACATTGCCACAGATCTAGAAAAGCACCAAGGTTTGTGTTGTAATGTGAAGTGTTGAAACATGTAAGGGAGGTGCTCTGTTGGTTGGTGAAGGCAGTCTCCAAGTTTGGGTCCCCTGTGCTGATCCAGAGGACACAGTGACACTATTCTGATGCGGGGGAGGGTGATGGGAAGTGGGGGGCCCTACTCTGTTTGACCAGGAGCTACCAGCTACAAGTACCCAGCAGGAGAGACTTGAGGGCAGATTGTTCTGGGCTCTGCTATTTGGAAATTACGCCTGTGAACCCCGTCTTGAAACTGTGCCAGCCCCATCTCGTTCTCACAGAACACAGTGGTGATGCGTGCTCTTCCTTTTCCCTGTAGCTGGCCCATCAGCAGTTCTTTCTGTACAGTGAGGCCAAAATCCTTAGTTTGTGCAGCGCAGGTTTCCTTACCCATTTCTGGCTTTAGTTTGCAAGAAGAGTGAGTGGTGGTTTAGACACTAAACTGGGAGGATGAGACCTGGTTGCTGGTGGTCCTTCAGTTAATATGTGCGTTTTGATACTAGAATACACTTGGGTAGGAACAGTGCTGCAGTCTTTCTCCATCTTCTGTGGAAGTGTGTGGCTGCTAGTTGTAGGGAGGAGTCCCGAATGGGGGAAGGGTGAGCTGGTCCAACAACTGGAAATATTTTATGGCCATTCCATGTGTGAATACATTTCTTGTGTTTATTTGATTATTAAAAGATACCTTCTGCAGAGCAGCCAAGGAGGCTTTGGGCTTGTTCCACCTGGAAAAGAGAAAGCTCTGGAGAGACCTTACAGCAGCCTTCCGGTACCTGAAGGGGGCCTATGAGAAGGCTGGGGAGGGACTGCTTACAAGGGCCTGTAGTGATAGGATGAGGGGTGATGGGTGGAAGCTGGAAGAGGGTAGGTTTAGACGAGATCTGAGGAAGAAGTTCTTTGCCCTGAGGGTGGTGAGACCCTGGAACAGGTTACTTGGGGAGGTTGTGGATGCTCCATCCCTGGAAGTGTCCAAGGCCAGGCTGGATGGAGCCTTGAGCGACCTAATCTAGTGGGAGATGTCCCCGCCATGGCAAAGGGGTTGGAACTTTGAGGTCCCTTCCAACCCAAATCATTCTGTGATTCTAAAATGTAGACAGCTCCTTCCATGTCTTGAAGTAATGAGAAACTCTGCAGCTTAGTGTAGATTACAATTGGAAGAATCAAAGACTGAATGTTCCCTGGTTTTTTTGCATCAAATACTTCACCTGTCAAAATTACAGCCTATAATCTCAGCCATGATGCTCTCTCTTACGATCTAAGGGGGTGATTTTCCACCACTCAAAAACTGACGAGCGCTGGATGAGTGCTGGGCTGACCGTATGTGCCCTCAGGTGGGCAGAGGAGCTGCCTGGAGGTAGCGGAGGAACCCGAGGGTCGGTGTAATGGGGGCTGAGCGTTGCAGGAAGAGCTGCCCACAGCCTTGGGGGACTTGTCTGGTGCAGGTGGCGTGTGAAATGCCATTGCTGCTGGCCAGGTTTCAGGCTTACTTATGTGGGGAACTGCGTGCATGCGTACATACGTAAAACCATACCGAAGTGACTTGGAAGCTGTGTTTGTTTGTATGTTGTTGGGTTTGGTTGTGGGTTGTTTTTTGTTGTTGTTCTGCTGAATTTTTTGTAATCCACCTTTAAGTCTTTTCCTGTTCTTGCCTGAAGGATGGGCAGGGCAAGCTGCAGAGGCGTAGTCAGCAAACACACTGGTGCGCATTTTAGACGGCACTCAGTGTTTTGCTGCTGAAACAGGGTACTCCACCTGTGGACTTGTTTAAAGCTCTTGCATCTGCTTTTTAAAGCAGATAGACACCTTGACTGGCAGGTATTGTGCTAGTGTTATGGCAGTTGTTTTATTCGTCTACGGAAGAAGTAAGTTGCTTGGGCTTTTTTTCATTTTATTTGAGTCTGAAACTTTATTATTAAACGTCATAATATTCTGGAGAGGGATTGAGGAGTTAAGTGGCTGAAGTTTAGTTTGTTATTAATATAAGTTTGTTAAACTTATGTGTGTGCAGTAGATGATCCTTAACAGCGACTCTTATACTGTTGATTACAGGAACGTAGAGAAGTTGCCAGACAGGTGTTTTTATTTTGCATTTCCTTGACTATTAGATGGGAAACTAGCCCATAAGATGGACATTGCCATTATGAGTAAGTACATGAAGTATTAATTGTTTAGATGGTTCAGGGGCTGCGTGGCTTATCTTTGATGTGATTAAGCAACCTTCATTCAATCCTTGTCCACTTGATTTTGTAACAAGAAAACCATCTGAAGAGCGAGACAGGTGCTGTATTTTATCTTGCTGCTTCTCTGTCTTTCTTACATGCTGCTTCTTGTTCTCACCCCGTTACAATGTTCTGTCTAGAACCTGAACAGACTTACAGCTCTCCTCTTGTCTTCTCCTCCTTTGCCTAATAGCGGAAGGTTATGCTGCGTTTCAAGAGGACAGTTCCGGTGATGAAGCTGAAAGTCCTTCAAAGTTGAAGAGGTCCAAGGGAATACACGTCTTCAAGAAACCCAGCTTTTCCAAGAAAAAGGAAAAGGATTTTAAAATCAAAGAGAAACCCAAAGATGAAAAACACAAGGAAGACAAGCATAAGGAAGACAAACATAAAGAGAAGAAGTCAAAAGACTTAACTGCCGCAGATGTTGTAAAACAGTGGAAAGAGAAGAAGAAAAAGAAAAAGCCAATTCAGGAGACAGAGATACCTCAAGTGGATGTTCCAAGTCACAGACCCGTGTTTGGCATTCCTTTGTCTGACGCAGTAGACAGGACCATGATGTACGATGGCATCCGCCTGCCAGCAGTTTTCCGTGAATGTATAGATTACGTAGAGAAGTACGGCATGAAATGTGAAGGCATCTACAGAGTTTCAGGTACTCCGGGCACGCTGACATGCAGCTCCCTAAGGTCTTTACTTGCAATTTTCTTGTTGTTTTACCGTTTTCAATGCCTAGAAACTCTGTTTATAGCTGCATTAATTTTATCCAAAAGATGGTCAGGTAGCTGAAGTTGGGCAAACTCGTAGGTCTGAAGTGCTAGAAAAGCTGCTAATACCATGGTACTGCTTAATGGCAGTAAAAATACACTTGGTTTGGTCGTGTGTAATGATAAATAAAATGTTGCAGTAGAGCCAGCTCTTGGGTCTTTTTTTACTTCAGCATTAGAAATACAATGCTAGTTGATTGCAGAAGCAAAGATGAGATAGAACCATTTCATTATTTTTCTCACTAAGTTGCTTTTTCTAGTTACTTTCATTGTATGATTTTATTCCCTTAAAAACTTTTTTACTTTGAGCAAACATTCTAATAACGCAGAAAGTACAAGTTTCACTGTTTAAGCTTAAGAACAGCAAGCTAATGAGCCATGGTAGTTGTGTAACACCAGCTTACATAAATGCAACATCAGTTTTAGTCACGTTAAACAGAACAGTCCCTTTATTTGTCAACTGCATCTGCGAAGTAACTCTGTGGGTACTTCTGTGGGTATCTGTAAGGGAGCAAGACCCAGTGAGGAAAGGAATTAGAGCAAAACCGCTTGAAACAAGTTTCCTAGCACTGTAAAACAGTAATCAAATGATTTAAAGCTGTAATCCAATGGTTTTAAAGACTTCATTGCTCTGTCGTCGTGCTGTAGATGTGCATGGTATTTGGGAGGCACACGTAAGTACTGCAGCAGCATAAGCAGTTTCTTTGTCTTGCCTATCGCAACATGTCGTGTTTCAAGCCACCGTGTGTTGGGAATTTTCAAAGGTATTTTTTTCTGTAAATCATTTTTGATATTTGTTCTTTCTAGGTGTTCTCCAGTGCAGTAGCACCCTCTTGTGTGTGCAGGATTGTTTAAATTGAGAGCTCAGAGACACAGTTGCAGTGGCTTAAAAACCTTCCAGCCATTGTGATGACAAACTTATTTGGACCTGAAACCGAGCCTGTTTTCCCTGGCATTTACCATAGGCTGAGAGCACCCAGCTTTGTTTATTGTGTATGAGCCAAGCCGTGGCAGCGTATTCAGTTGGTGTAACTCCAGTGGGTGTTTGAGTTTTAAGAACAGAATTTCCCCGAATTTGGGAAGATTGGAATGTCACTGAGTTATAAAACCACTTTACAGAAAACCTGGGTGGGGTTGAATAATTATGTGAACACACTTTTATTCGTGCAGTACCTCAAATCAAGGATCCTCCTGTACGCAACTCCTCCTCTGAGGAGGGCCAGCTGGAAATCTGGAAACTAAAAAGTGTGGGGTTTGTTTTGACAGAGGAAAGCTGTTATAGGTGGAACTTGTTGCACAATATTTTGAGTTGATAACATATTTGCTGCTTGGCTTAGGGCTGTGTAATGGAACAGTCTGAAAGACGCTGAATGCAAATACACAACTGATCTTGTGTCCCCCTACCCTCCTCATCCTAATTTGTGTTCCTTGATGTGAGGGAGGGCTGGCGCCAGTTCTGATTCAGAGCTTTGGCAGTGCTGTGATTTTGCTTCATGGTAGTAGTCAGTGCTTTTAGAAGCAGTGATCGTGTAATTTTGAGTCATGATTTTGTTACATGTGGATAACCTTTAAAAAGTATTCCTCAATTAGCTTAAATTGTAAGGGGAGGTGAAATAAATGCCTCTCAAAAAAACAGTTTAATGATAACTATTAGACATTTAGAGTTGAAGATTTCTCTTAATTCTTGATCTAAATATTTTAAGGAATAAAATCAAAAGTTGATGAGCTAAAAGCAGCCTACGATCGAGAAGAATCTCCCAACCTGGAAGAATATGAGCCCAATACAGTAGCCAGCTTGCTGAAACAGTACCTACGAGAACTGCCTGAAAATTTGCTTACCAAAGAGCTAATGCCCCGCTTTGAAGATGCTTGTGGGAAGAGCACAGAAGCTGAGAAAGTTCAGGAGTGCCAGAGGTTGCTGAAAGAGCTGCCGGAGTGTAACCACCTCCTAATTTCCTGGCTAGTTGTACATATGGACCATGTTATTGCAAAGGAATTGGAAACTAAAATGAACATCCAGAACATTTCCATAGTGCTCAGCCCTACTGTCCAGGTAGGTGCCTCACACAACATGTGTTAGAGCAGAACTCAGGCCAAGAAAGACTTCTTTGTAGGAATTCTCTTGCAGGTGGGAATCAGTTATTGTCTGATGCAGTTAAACTAAATTACGACTTCTCCTTATACCTTGGGAACGTAAAATGCTGGGAGGAGGGGAACAAAATACTTCTTACATGTGAGGTTGCATACTGTGGGTCTGGTATTTGCATTAGTATGAGAGTGTTAGAAAGACTGTTGTCAGGGTGTTAATTCTGTTGTGAAGAGAATGTTGAATTTGTCCAGTAAGTCATGCAGAGAGGCAGTTTCGGTGGACTTCAAATTCAGTGACAATTTAGCGAAGCCTGTGTTGTTGCTTAATTTTAGTATCAAGCCAATGAACCCTGTCCTGCAAATAGATCTTCCTGGTGCAGTAAATGGCTTCGGTGTCTGCAGTCAAATTGCTGGGGAAAAACAACTGACTTAGTTTTCCAGTGAGATTTTGTGGTTTCTAGACTGATTAACTCCTTCATCTTGGAAATATTTAATTTAACTAAAGCTCAGAATTAGTCCTGTGCTTCTTCTAGAAGAAAACCCACACCTTAGAAAAGCTTGGCTTTATAATTAAGAGTTAGGTGGTGGCCCAGTAGCAAAAGGGCTGGGTGTTATTCTTAGCTAACAAGAGAAGTAAGTAACAATTAATGTAAAGTACTGCAGGCCCTATCATGTTTTGTTGTTAAGTAGATTTTAGCAATTAAAGTGGAGGTAGTGATGGAACTCTTATCTTTCTTTCAGTGTTAATTTTTTGAATGGAAGATCTAGTATCAAAATAAATACTTCTGTCTCATGTTATGACAAGAAATACAGTAGTAGCTCCTCTCAAACTCCTCTTTCTACCATGTTAAATCATCTGAGAGAGTTGTGGCAAACACAGGTTGGGCGAGGAGAGAGAAGGCAGCCAGCAACCAGCCATAGAGCTCTCTGGTTGGTGTTCCCTGCTCATACCTATTGCTGTCACTAATTACCTTTACATGAGTAAAAAGAAAGATATAATAATGTTTCTGTATCCACCAGTGGTAGAAATAATTGTGGTAGGTTAAGACCTGAAAATTCTGAGTTCAGCATGAATACCCCTCATGTACACAGGTAAGAGAGAGAGAGAGAGTGAAGTGAATGCTTGCGGCCAGCACTGGGTCATTTGAAGTATTGGTTTTAATTCAGATTTTAATCTCTTTAAACAAACTCATAACTAGGACTCACAGAAAGGCATGCTCCAGGCTGTCCTGTTTCTGGGGAAGGATCCTAGGCTTCACGGATAAAGATGGTGTGATTAAATACCTCAGCCAGTATTCTGTCTGTCCTTTCTTTGCAGATCAGCAACCGTGTCCTGTATGTATTTTTTACACATGTTCAAGAGTTCTTTGGGAACGTGACCCTAAAGCAGGTGACAAAACCTCTTCGCTGGTCAAATATGGCAACAATGCCAGCGCTCCCAGAAACACAAGAAAGCATCAAAGAAGAAATCAGGCGACAGGTTGGCAATGACTGTAGTGGTTTTCTGTTTATCTTTGCTCTGGCTTTTATACATTCAGTGGTAAATTCTCACAATCTCGTGACATACTCTTTAATTCTATCACAATTGTCCTGTCCATGGAGACCACTGGGAAGAGACTGGTGATATTCCTGCCCAATTCATGTGTGGGAAGTTGTTAGTCGTACAGGGATGATTATAGCTGTGTCTTTCACGGATCGCCTTGCTATGTAGTTCAGTACTTTTTTTGTGGGAGGAAGATTAGGAGAACACATTACAGAGGGTGGTTTCTTTAACACTGCGCTTCAGTTAGTTCCAAGTCACGTGCGGAAAGTATGTTAACGCTGTTGACATGTCAGGCTTTGAAAACCAGAACTCCAAGCCTGTTCCCACAAAGCCAGAACAATTTTTCTTGTCAGTCTGCCCTGCTCTGATACATTTAAAGACACTCGTTTCTTTGGCAATGTTTCTAGGAGTTCCTACTGAACTGTTTACACAGAGACTTGCAGGCAGGGATAAAAGACTTATCCAAAGAAGAGAGACTCTGGGAGGTGCAAAGA
>NW_009715376.1:38668-49554 GCF_000703405.1 Apaloderma vittatum | reverse complement strand
CCGCTCTTAAGAGGAAACTAAGAGAAGCTAAGAGGCAGGTGGGTAACTTTTCTATTTATTGGCCAGACATCTAAATCGCGGATCCCTGATTTGTGACATTGTAGAGACTCCCAATTAGATCAAACTGTGTTTCAGTCTTTTACTGCAGGTTTTTTCATCTTAAATTTACATGGCTGACAAGCAATTGCATTTTCTGGTTATCTAGCTCAAGTTCTTGACACTCCTTCACAGCTGTTTACAAAAAACCAATAATGTATGTTTAAAAATGTAGTATTTGACAGAGTGCGCATTCATTATATGCATAAAACAATGTGTTCTGGAGTAAAGACTCAAGGTTAACAAACTTCAGAAACGTGTTGTTGTTTTTTTTAAACTGTCACATGTCCTGGAGAAGGGACACACCTTGCTGAAGATGTGCAAGACAACCGAGGTGATGATTCTAAATCTGGAAAATAATACATTCAACAAAAATCCTTTTTACAGTAAACAGTGACTGGAGAAGCTGTCCTTCTCTTTTTCTCTGGCAGGAGTGTGAAACAAAGATTGCACAAGAAATTGCTAGCCTTTCAAAGGAAGATGTCTCCAAAGAAGAAATGAATGAGAATGAAGAAGTTATAAATATTCTGCTCGCACAGGTAAATAGCAGGCACTTACCCGTTTGCTGGTATTTCCTTGACACGTATCTTTCAGCAGTACCAAACACTTCTGTTCCTTGCAATGCACTGGGAAATTAAAGGAGTCTCTCTGTCCATTAAATACAAGGCTTTATTAAAACAAAGCAAAGTAAAGCAGGGAAGGAATGCTGAATGCAGGAGTGAAACCAAAGCTGAGCAAAATCCTGTTAGGAGACACTGGGCAACAACAACAAAAAGCGCACCCTTTGGTGTTAATGTACTTTCAAATCTAACTAGTTTTAATATCGTTAACTATTTTTTGCTGATCAAAGGAAGTAAGGCAACTACTTTGGCTTTTTTGCCTGCCTTTGCTTCCCTCACTAGCTTTGATCGTCTCTCCACTGCACTTTCCTCCTTGTATTCATCTTCAAAGACCAATTTTATAGTTCAGTTTTTCTATTTTACTGGTAATCCAGAGCTTTCTGCTGTGATTTAAGAAAATAGGCAGCCAAACATGCCAGAATTTGGTGTGTCATCTCCACAACTATTCAGTCCAGCGATCATCTTGAGGTTTCAGAACAGACAGTGTTAGTTTTGAAGTTATATTTTCTTTGAGGCCTTGATAAATCAAAGCAGGCATTGCTACTGAAATATTTCAGAGAATAACATATTTATATGTTTCTGTAGAAAATGAAGGTTTTAAGTGAACTAACTGATCATTGCAGGAGAACGAGATTTTAACAGAACAAGAAGAACTGTTGGCCATGGAGCAGTTTCTACGGAGACAGATTGCCTCGGAGAAGGAAGAAATTGATCGCCTTCGAGCAGAAATAGCTGAAATACAAAGGTAAAAGGGAGACTGTTCACATCAGAGCCCACTGCCAGACGAGCACTCTGATTAAAAGTACATGTACGCACTTCTGAAATACTACTATAAACTACACTTAAATGCTCACCCTGTGAACATCAAAAGCCACCTCTTTTTTATTGAAGTCTCAGCATCTTGGGACCTTTTGGGGTGTTTTCCATTACTATTAACAATGGAATTATGATCTAAAGGAAACTACACCCTGTGCACTAAAAAAATCCCCCTAGGGAATCACTGATTTATGAAATTAAGCTTTAAAAGGAAATTCTGATTTTGTTTTCAAGACTGCTGGAGATAATTTAGTAGATGCAAGTTAACTCTTCCACATTGCTGCAGTTCTGGCGGGCTTGAGGGAGTGTTTAAATCCGAGTTTGTTGGTGGTGTTTCAGTCGCCAGCAGCATGGCCGAAGTGAAACTGAGGAATATTCTTCTGAGAGTGAAAGTGAGAGTGAAGATGAGGAGGAACTGCAGGTCATCCTGGAAGATCTGCAGAGACAGAATGAGGAACTGGAGGTAAGATCCGAGTCTCGGGATGAACCGATACTCTTCTCCTTAGTTACTTGATTTATTCCGTGCAGAGATGTTCGTGCACGTGCACAGTGGCAAGTTTGCCGCAGTTCTGCCTGGCCGCATGACCTGCATGCTCCGGTTTTGGCTCGCTGCCTCGCTGCTGCCAGGGTTTAACAGCAAAGCTTCACTGTGCAGTGCCAGGCAGCCCCCCTGGCTATGGCTTCATCAGAAGGAGCCCTGACGTTTGTTTTCCTTACTTCAAAGATAAAGAACAATCACCTGAATCAAGCGATTCACGAGGAGCGAGAGGCCATCATCGAACTGCGCGTCCAGCTTCGACTGCTGCAGCGAGCTAAATCGGAGCAGCAGGTGCAGGAAGAAGAGGAGCCAGAAAAGCGCGGGGGTGTTTCTCAGCAGCAAAGAGACGGTGTCCCGGAGACAAAAGCAGCCAAAGAGCAGCCAAAAGCAAGCAAGGAGCAGCAAGTCAAGCCATCGCCAAGTAAAGACAGGAAAGAAACTCCAATTTGATCCAGCTCCTTGGGTATGCGTAAAATCGACTGAACTGTGCAAATTACTGTAATTTGAGTCAAACTGCACAAATTATTGCTGGCTGTGTACATTCTGTAAAGAAACTTTTCTTTTAAGCCCTGGAGACGTTTGTCTCTAATACTTGTGGCTTCTACTCATCAGATTCAGGTGAGTTTGGAGAGGCCAGAAGAGTTTTCCAGTTAGTATCAGATTATTTCCAGACTGGTTTCCTTCAGGTGATTTAAAATAATTCAGTAACAGTTTTATTTTAAAACCAAAATCATTATTTACATTCACTGGAGCAGAATTGGAAGATCTCATCTTCAGTAACTAAACAAAAACCCCACCCACACTTACTAAAATTATTTGCCTTGTGAATCTATTCATCCTCATTCACCATTATTTCTGCTTATTAACCTAGTCACTTCTTGCTTGTGCCTTTGATACCTTTCTGATGCAGATTATATACAAGGGAGCTTTAAATTTATTCTGGGTTGGCTGAAACTTTGGGATCGTGTTTACCTAACATGCCCTTAAGCTTCATTTTTGTTCTGAGATGTACTGAATAAATGTATAAACTGGAGAGATATTATTTATGTCCCTGTATGATGGAAATGTTCATCAGGAGTCGTTCATGTCTTTTAGCAATGTAGGTAACCCATTGACTCATTTATAAACCACCTTCATCGTCCCAGCTTAAGACAGGCCATAGAGCTGAGCTTTTTCTTCATCCACGTTAGATGTTTGGTCCCGCAAAGCCACCAAAGGCTGTTTTAGGCAGGGACAGGGATGGGCTATGTCACTTAGGAGAGATCTGCTTGACCAAGCAATACAGCATTTCCCCCCGCACAAACGCAAGTTGCTCACGCTTTCCAACCAGAAGCCTGAAGAACGATGCCAAGGGGAGGCACTGGGGGTTCAGCAATAGCCTCATTTTTGTTGGTATTAAAAAAAACCAACAACCACCAACCCCCGGGACTTGCTTTTGGTTTGGCTGGTTGAGTGCTTCTGCCTGTCCAAAGCCTCGAGCCGCGCTGGCACTTGAGGGCCACGTAATGTTTCAGATCCACTCATGAGACTCACCCATCAGTTCATCTATAGACAGCAAAGGCCACAGAGTGCATATAGGCTATCTTATTTTTTAACCTGGATATTTATTTTCAGCACCTGTTGGATGGGGTTGTATTCTTTATCGATTGCACTGTTGTGAATCATTGGCCATGATTTGATTTTGTACAAATAATGCTTTGATATGTTATAGAAAACAGCATAGTATTTTTTTAAAATTTGGAAAAAAGTTTATAAACACAGAAAATGGGGTCAGATTACAAATGTAAACTAAAGCATTCTCCCTTGCCTTCGTTACATACATTTTATATTTGCTGGCAATATTTAAACTTTTATGTTTAATTCACACTAATTCCTATTGAATTGTCATGGATTTTTCTAATGTTCTTCAGACAAATCTCTTAATATTGGTTAACTTTTATTTTGTTAGGATTGTATTTATCAAGCAAATAAATTCAACAGCCATTTGAAAGTTGCTTCTAATTTATATACTTCACAATGCAAATGATAGTTGTTATTCTTGGATAGCTGCCTGCAGTGAAGTTCACATGAAAAATTAATTCAGGCTTTAATAGCTCCCTTCTGAAAGAACGCTGGCTGCACTTGAGTGGCATAGAAAGCTTCTGTACCTCAGCTGAAAATCAAGTTTAATTTGATCAAATTCAAGATCTTGAGACTTTGCTTCTCTGTAACTACTAGGGGGCTCACCTGTGAAGGTAAAAACCATCCTATTTATTCACATCATTACTTCTAACAGACAAACAACTGTTCTTTCTCCCACAACCTTAGGACATGCCTGAAGGGTGTTGCCACTGAAGTCTTAAAGATGTAAGTGTTGCTCCTGCAGTAATATAGCAACTGCAGCTAGAAAGTTAGTTTCAAAACACCTGAAAGATAGTTCTTTGAAATTCTCTCACATTCTCTCAGATGATACATCCAATGATAAACATGGTTAATTTTAACCACAAGAGTTTTATGACAAGTGCAAGTCAACGGTGGCCAAACCAAACACACACCAACGACCCAGAGCAGGTGCCTCAAGCAGCCACAGCCTCTGAGCTGTGGATAAAACCATCCCCTTGCCAGAGCAGCGAAGGAGATCGAGCCTCAGCCCCTCTCCCGGCTCAAAGCTCTGGCTCCTCCAGCCCCAAGAACCTCCCTGACTGGTTTGGCTGCCCCAGGTCCAGCAGCAGCAGCATTAGCCCAGCACCAGGGCTTCCAGCAGAAACAGCCACGCTGACAGCAGTGATTTCTTTGAAAGACCGCATGCAGCAGTTGCAAACAATTACCAGAAAAGCCAAAGCTAATTTAAAAAAAAAAAAAATCTGCCCATGCTGTTCAGATCACTTTATAAGCTGCCTTCTCACTCCCAAGTGCCTTAAAATGAAATCTGGGAGCTGCAGCACTCAGGCAGTCGATCGCCTCCCACAGCACCAACATCCTCCATGTATGTCTTCCATAACCGATTTGTGTAAATTAAACTGTAATTTAAATTTACTTAAAATAAGACTTTTTCCAACTACATCCAGCGTGTATGTTCTGAGCACAGCAACAGAACCACTGTTAGACCCTCTGGACAACATACCAGACTGACTTACCGTCACTGAAGTGAAGAAACAACAGGCCTGCAACATTAATTCTGGTGTTCTGGACTTCACAAAACTTTTGTGACAGTTTGATGTGGTCCATCTGCTTTCCTCCTGAAAAAATTGTTTCTGCCACAGAGCATTGCTTCAGAGAAGGGGGGACCAATGGGACAGAGGACAACTACATCCCTGACTTTTTTTTATAGGCCTTTTCAGTGCAAGTGTGGAACAGATTTTGTCACATCGGTCAGTCACAAACCCAAAGAAGCAAAAAGGACCGTATCAACAAGGCACCGGGATGACAACACCAGCGTGAATGCCTGCTGGCTGAACAGAGTGGAGTTTTTTATTTTATTAAAACCAGTATCAAAGTGATAAGTACTCAGATCATATCCCTACCACGAGTCTGCAAACACCAGCTGGTGTCCAACACCTTGTAGGATTCCAGCCAGCCTTCCAGGTTTCCTGGGCTCTGCATTGTCCATACTTAAGTTTCCCACACTGGCTCAGCATCATTCTCATGGAAGCAGAAACCACCTGGTCTGGTACAATTCTGCGAGGTTTCCTCCAGTACAGTGAGGTTCCTGGTACGGTTGTGTAGCACGGCCCCACAGGGAACCATAAAGGGATTCCAGAAATTCATCGCCCTTTATGATGAAGATAACAGACCGCTGTAAAGGAAGCTTCCACCTCCATTCACCAATCCCAGTACTAGCACTGGGGGCGTTAATTTTTACCTCTGTCCCATCAGATTAATGAGCTAAGTCTAATTTTTAAAGTCTATGAACCAAAGCCAGGAATTTTATACCTGACCATGTAAGACTATTCTCTTTCGATTAAAATAATAAATAAAAATTAAAAAGCATCAGCCTGAATGCCAAAAAATAGGTTTGACCAAGTTTGATCTGTCAAGATTTTTCAGCATGCATCTCTGACTCATCTGCTTCATAGTGTTCTCCAAAACACACTCTGACCCCAGAAGCCAGCAGTACCAGAGAACGATTGTCAGTCCGTCCTGTGCCAGGCACAGCCGCAGTAGCACAGCCTCAGGCCAAGGCCCTGGCTGCTCTTCCATCCCAGCACACAGGGACACCCAGCGTGGCTCCCACCAGAACAGAGCTCTGGGGCTCCCGCGGCTCTGGCTCAGTGCTGGCACGTTCACTGCTGCCCTTCTTGGACACAGTGAGTAGTACAAAGTTTTGTCTGAAGCTTTTTGTGTCTGCCTTAACACCACGAGCAAGGTCTGCCAAAGGATAATGTCACAAAGCCTATGATTTTAACTGACAACCCCACTCCCACTGGAGTTGAATTGCCCTTTGGAACTGCAAACCATGGGAGTTCTCAGTACCAAGAAGTTATGTCTCAGGGCAGTGAGAGCAGCCCTTGCTGCCTGCTGGCATCTCCCAGACCTGCCTTGGCCATACCCTCTGGCTGTACAAGAGCCGTAACAGTGGTTCATGGCCCTTCTACACCTGCTACTAACTACCCAAAAGGGAGACCTGTGGGAAACGGAGGAGGGCAGGCACCAGGAAAAAGGCCAAGACTAAGAGTCGCTGCATCCTAAAACTTCTCAGGCTGTTCCTCAAGTCATTTTGACTTGCCAGCTGACTCCTCCCTAGATGCCCATGGACAGCCTTCCCCATCAGGGCTGCTCCATCCTCCAAAGCAGGAACCCACTGAGGCCACTGGAGAGAGACCAACCCACTGTGGACCAGGGCTCATCAGCAGGGGCCTTCCGCTTCCCAGGAGAGGAACCACGGCCCCACCCCTCCTCACCCTTAGCCTAAAGTTCCCCTTCTGCAGGGGAAGGGAACCAGCATCGCTACAGCTCAGCAGCTGACTGCAAGTCAGCAGTGTAAGCATTCTGATTTGACAGATGGGAACACTGCATCCAAGGACTTCTGTACCAAGGAACTCATTTGCCAACAGGAGTTCTGCCTGGGAGCCCCACTGAGCCCCCGCTGCCGCACCCTTCCCTTACACAGAACATCACCTGGTACCGAGCCACTGCCTGCTTTATCATGGTGCTCAAGGTAGACAAGGGGCAGGACACCCTTGCTGGCAGTGCTGTTTATAGGAAAAAATGTCAGGCACAAGACTCCAGAAGGTTAAAAAAAAAAGACAAAACAAAACAACCTAAACAAAAAAAAAACAAACAACAAACCACAGAACTCCTCAGCCATGAGACCAGCAGAAACAAGTGTGAAATAAATGAGCAATACAAGAGGAATGGCCCGGCTCCCATTTGAGCTTTGAGCCTTTGTTGTCACCTTACTCAAACCAAGTTTGTCTGGCTTCTTACTTAGACAAGAAACCTGGATTGACTAAAGAAAAAAATAATTGAAATTTCTTTTGATGTTTGAACAGTGCACCTCTCGTGTGCAGAGAAGTGTGCTCAGTACCTTCACTTTTCAGAGTCACGATTCAAAAACAACCTGCAGGTGAAATCCTTTTCACAGAATCACAGAATGTTAGGGGTTGGAAGCGACCTCTGAAGATCATCTAGTCCAACCTTCATCCCAGCATACCTAACCACTACACCATAGCCTCAAGTGCTAGATCTACTTTTTTTTTAAACATCTCCAGGGTTGGTGACTCCACCACCTCCCTGGGCAGCCTGTTCCAGTGCCTCACCACTCGTTCAGTAAAGAACTTCCTCCGAATATTTTAAAACATTTCCCACACAAACATCACCACACCTCGGCAGAAATAGGTCACGGTACTTCAAGCAGACCATAACCAGAGTTTAAGCATCTCTCTACTTATATTTTAATCAGCTAGATGTAGTCCAACTTCAACAGTGAGTAAACCCTGAAACAATCTCATTAACCTTGGTCTCTTTGTTTTTCTGATCTAAGTAAGAAGTAAAGTAAAAGTTAAGTAAAACTAAAAGGCAGAGTCTGAAAGCACTTGGGAGTGGGGGAGGAGAAGATCATGCACATTTTACATCAGCTTTCCTGTCATAATCTCATTTTTTCAATGCAGTCTATCAGTATGTCCTAACCCGCACATAAAGAAAAGATCTATCACTTTAAATGTGATTTCCATGTTGTCTGAATGTCTGCACAGACAGGAAGAGGAGCCTTTCCCATGAGTATCAGGAAAGGGAGAACCGACAGGAGAGAAGAAGCAGAATACGGAACCAGCTTTTGTCCATCTGCCTATCTTGGACTCTTCTGCCCATCCTACCAAGACGTCTCCAGGTTGAAATCAGGTCAGGAAACACAAGCACTGCACACAAGTTTCCACACCAAAGGACAAGGGAACAAAAGGAGACCCTGCCGAGGGGAAGGACCCCAATTGCACAAGCGCGTGCCTGAGCCATAGTAGAGGCTTCGCCCTTCCCCCTCTCTGTGCCCATCCACTACCAGTTCAAATGAGCCATCTCTGAACCCCAATCGCTGACAGTGCGGAGAGAAGTGTGCAACCACTACAAGTGCGAAACAAGTAACTGCCGGGCTGTGATCCACTGACTGAACACAAAAGCCATCACAGCCACACATATACCTGCACAGGAGGGCTGCCAAGCCCACACCAACATTTATTTCAGCATTGCTGAGCTTAGCCTGTTCCTCTGCAGTCCTTATGAACATACAGGATCTTGCCCACAGGGCCAGAGACTTGAGCATCAGCTATCTGGGACACTCAAACCAGCAAAAACTGAATTCCAAGCATCAGTCACATCTTGGTTAAAAAGAACTCACCCTCTAGAGGGTTCCAGACATTTGCCAATTTTATTGGTGTGAAATATGCACGAAAGCGTGGTGAGGAAACACTCACCCTACTAAATCCGGCTGCGTCTCTGAGCAGGAACAAAGACAGAGAACCTCCTGTGAGAAACAGCAAGCTGAAGAAAGGCAGATAGTGCTGTAACCACGACATGGGGGAAAAAAAGGGAATCCCCATGTAGAAGCTCCAAGATGAATGAGTCAAGAGATTAAATAGAAAACAATGAATATTGCTTGTGAAGGACTGATTTGGTATTCTACCAAGAAGGTGGAGGTAAAGCTACGATGCTGCTGTTGGGATACTGTGGACCAACAGATGACAATTCAGGAGCCACCTCAGTTTCTGCTCAAGGAATCTTGACCAAAAGATAAATGTACTGAGATACATAGCTCAAATCTTTCTTCAGAGGAGACACTGCCCCACAGAAAAACAGCTCCTTTTTTCACCACTCAGAACCGAGAAGCACATTTCCACAAACCCCACATCCTTAGGGACAAGTTGAAGCTTGAATTACTGACATCGTCAACACTACTGGCATAAGAAAATTCCCTATCGGGGTTAAGCAGTAGAGAGCACATCTCTCAAGCAGCAGATTAAATGCTCTTGGGCAACGCTGAGAACAAAGCAAATCTTTCCTTCTCTTTCACTTCTTGGGACTCACCAAATGAAGCAGAAAAGAGGCCAACAGATCCATGACATGTCAGGGGAATTCAGGCACTCTGCAAGTGAAAACACTGTGTTCCTTAGAAAAAAGTCAAACTCTCCTTTGAATTCACAGCCCTGAACCAGTATTAAAGAAAGACAGAAGAGAGATGCAACGCATCTGGAAGATCTGTCTTATTTTTCAATTTTAAGGTGTCTTCACCCTTAAGTAACTAGAAAATACCTAAAGGTATCAGATATAATGCTTCATTTTACTGTACATTAGTACAGAAACAGAATTAGGTTGGGACATGTTCACTCTGCACTCAAAACACCAGGATTTCTTTTACGACCCAATACCCCTCCGCTGAGTGCTGCACCCCACTCGTTAGAAGCTGACCTGAAGCAGGCCCTGGCCTAAACAAAGAGCTGACCCCATCCACCTCCGAAATCACACACATGAGCCAACCACAATTCCATTGCCGTTACACCAAGGCAAAAAAGACACAAAGGCATTTATGTACCCTGAACAAAATGCAGAAATTGACTGGACTACAGTTTCTAAGATGGGACTCACATGGCCTGGGACAGGACTAGGTACTTTTAGATGTTCTCTGTACAGCAGCAGGGAGAGCTCAGAAACCCTCCTGCCTGAAGAGCTCGTGGCTTTCTGACACGCTGCTGCTGCCCAGGCACAGCGCTGACACACTGCCCAGCTCTACACGTATTTGTCCGTGATTTCTGAAAAATTACTGGAGAATGTAAGGAACAGAACATCTAATGAGAATAACATAAATACTACAGGAACTTCTGACCTGGGCATATTAATTGACTTTTCCAAATTTTAAGCCAATTTTGAATAGAAAAAACAGACAAGCAAAGGAAAAACAAAACAAATCCCATACCACAAAAAAAGACACAGAACCCCACAAAAAAAAAAAAAAAGACACAGAACTCCCCGAAACAGCTCCTAAACCAAGATAAACCTCACCCCAGCCATTAAATAATAATTCAAAAAATAATCAACCAACCACCAAAACCCCCTCAAATCCACCAAGCTTCAAAGCAGACAGAGATGACTGTATCTCAGCTACCTCCATGGCAATGCTCTGGAGTACAAGCACAGGCCTTCGGCGAGTAAATAGCAACTTTCTGTTTACTAGAGAAGAAACAGCAGAAGAATCTATTTTCCCAAGGAAACAGGGAAGAAAGACATCTGCCCGAGGCTGAACTACCAGGATAGCAGACACCTGACTGATAAATGAAAACGTTCTGCTAAAATATATCAAAGTTAAGCTGCCAGATCCATTTCTACCTCCCCAGGAAAATGAACTTCACACA
>NW_009715376.1:20255-38637 GCF_000703405.1 Apaloderma vittatum | reverse complement strand
TCAGCAGGCTGGAGGAAAGGAGATTTAAGGAAGTTGTCCCTGGAAGACACGGAAGGAGACACTGTATCAGTCATGTGAAATGAGAGGAAACCAAAGCAGTCAATGGAAGGCAGACTAGGGGCAGTTTAAAAGACCTCACAGCTCCCTGTAAAATCTAGACTGAGGTGAGTATTTCCCTGTCACTGCAGCAAAGATACCATTTCACTCTGGAGTGACAGGCTCCCAAGCCCAACAAAGATACTTGCAAAAGTTCAATTATGTGGCCCAAGTACAACTGTGCTGCAGTATATTCCATCTCAAAATGCAAAATTCTTCACTATCATTAAGCAAGCCCCTTCCCCCTGCAACAGCTGTCACAAGTGTAAAGAACTAGGAAAAAAGGCCACTTAAATTTCAAACTTATTCTTTTAATGTTTTAAAAAGGTCACAAGATTGCTTTCAATCTTATTAATAAATTTTATTTGGACAAGTAAAGAACAACTTGTATCACAACAGCTTTAAACAACATGATTAAAGACTGCAGCACTCCAAGGAGGCTCACAGATATGTACAGTATATGAAGAAAAAAGTTGCACCTCAGAGCTGATCATGATCAAGTTAAAAATACCTGACTTAAAGTACATGTGCTAATAAATTTCCTTTAGGTCATGACCAGCATGAAAATAATTAGGACACAGGTACTCAGCAAAGTTTTCTGCTAATGGGTACAGCAATATGCTGCATTTAAGGATTAAAATCAAATTCTAGTTTAGTGTTAGCACTGAGCCCTTAAGAGAAATCCAAATTTCTACTTTTCCCCATTTACAAACAACAGAGCTATTCCCACTTAAGGGTGTGCCCAGCTGCACACAAATCAAGTCCTCAAATGGTAAAAACTTTTAGCGCTAATACTGGAGGCCTTACGTCCCGGTATAAATTTGCCTCTCTGGCCATTTCGTCTATCAGTTGCTACAGAAAATACTTGCTAAGTTAACTCCTCAGGAGAAACAATGCAGGTCTCTGGAAGTCACATCCTTTCTACAATGAAAATGATCTGCCAATTCAAGTTTCATTTGTTCAGGAAGACAGAAGATTTAAGGCTTCGGTGGCAAAAATAATCCTCTGAGCAATGTTTTGCTAAAGTCAAGCTGACACAGGTATGTTTACTTTTTCTTGACTTAAAATCCCTGGTATCAGGTATAGATAGCATCCACCTGGTAAATCTGGCAAGAAATCTCTCCTTCCAAAGAGGTTGTCCTAGATCAACCATTTTAGAAGCATTTGAGGATAGTTTGTTTAATTATTTTTTTAAATTATAGCAACATTCAGAACTGTTTAATAAGTTGATGAAGCAGTGCTCATGGCATCATCCGCAATTTTGGTACTGGCAGGGTGTATGCTCGCAAAATATTTAACATCACTGTCATCATCCATTTGAAGCACCATAATTGTTTGTTCCACAGCTTCTTGATGCGAGTTGGCAGAGTTTAGAAAATATTCTGTAAGAGAAAACGCACAAGACTTATAGAAGGAAAAGACAGCACAACCCCATCATACTATCATACTAGATTCAAAATTTCAGGAGACAGTGTACAGGTATAGTCAGACTGGAATAGCTAAGCAGGGACACAATACACTTCTGAATATACCTATGAATTCACCTGAAAAAACAAAAACATCATTCCATGTTTCAGGGCACAGTTGCTCTAACAGTGCTGTTTGAGCACAGGATTGCTGGTCCCTCAGTATGTAAGTGTGACATGTCCATGACCACGGAGGAATAAAAAACCCAGAAGAGACTCAGAAAGAGCGTGCTTCTATTTGTGATGGAGAGCAGATATCACAAACCCATGGCAATGCCACTCGATTTCACTGGCACGCCTGCCAGGTAATCATCAAAGAAAAAAACTAAGATCAAATGAAGTAAGAGTGGAAGAAGTTCTGATATCTGACAGATTTTGCGATCTATACAAGTTGCATAAAAGCAGTGTAACTACAAACAGGTCATAGGAAGACCAATGTAGACCTGAGAAGTTTTTTAAACTTCTGAACTTCTTTTTAAAATCTGCCTTTAATAATCCATCCACCATCCCATATCGTAAACCGAGCATCTCTGAGGCAGGGATCACCTACATTATAAGCTTACTCCGTGGCAATGGAGAATAGAGATTGACCATCCAGGTGGGGAACACAAAAATCACAAGGACAACAACAAAAATACCAATACTACATGGTAACAGGAAGAACAGTGGCAGCCTTGGCACAGTTAATGGGGTAAACTATTGTGCATCACCTGATCCATCCTAACTGTCTACATGTGCCTGCTCAGAGTCTCCAGCATGCAGAAGAGAGCTAGCAATTAGCCAGTTCTCGCTGCCTTGGCACCCTTTGCATTGCCCAGTGTTTTGAACGTTCTGCATTTTTCTTCACACTCTCTATGCTAGAAACAGCAGTCCTCAAAGCAGTGTCTGGCTTCAAGAAAGAGTGACTAGAACTGGTCACTGGATGAGGTATTCAAAGCCTGGACACTCTGCTGGTTTACAAAACAGCGTTAATATTTCTAGTGCTATTTTCCTTTATGGTGCTTTGGACTCTGAGCACTGCTGACTCTTCCGGCATCTGCTCTGCACCAGGAAACCTTTCCTAAGTGAAGCTTACAACGTGAAAGCTGCACGTCTAATTTCTCTGAAGGGACTCCAGGGAAACTTTCTTCCCGATGCTACCATAAAATATAAAAAACAAACACTAGCCATCTCTTCTACCCCACTGAGAAAACAGATGGTGGATTTGTATGGAATGATTTTTCTTTCTTATTACAGAGAACATCAACAGAAATTCTTTTTAACCAAATAAAGAGCACCGCTCAACAGCTTCACAGTTGCTAGCTGTTAAATTGTGCTTTCTGTGCCCTGATGACACCTCTACAAACTAGCTCACTTAGGGAAAATGGTACCAAAAGAACAGGCTAACATATGAGCAAGAACTCTTATTTCTTCCACGTTACACAGCGGTGGCTCTGTTACCACAACACGGCTCATCGTAACATCCCATACCAAAGAGACTGTAAAAGCAAGAGCAATCCACATCTGATGTTGCTCCTCCTTTCCCAGCTGACTATGAGAAAGCAGAGGGACAAAAAGATACACAGTCATCCCACTGCAACTCCTTCTGCCACTAACCTTTCTCTAAAAGGGTTTGCTTTAACGTTTTTGCCAGCAGGACTCGAACATTTGGAACCCTGTCAGATGCCAAGTGCAGTAAGTGTGGCAACAGATGCACAGCAAACTGGTCCATGGGCAGGCAGTCATCTTCGCTGATAGTCTGGCAAGAAGACAGAAGCCATTTCGTTAGATTTCAGCACAGTGAGGATAAAATCTCAATACATCATCAGAGCTAGCATCTCATTACCTTCATAGCATGAATACAGTATGTAATATCCACAAATTTTTAAAATATGGTACAGTACTTTCTAGCACAAAAGTTGTACACAAGGAAGCAAGTTAGGGCTGAGGAAATTCAGGCTCACTTAGAAGCTCATTTTATTTTGTATGAAGTCTGATAATATTTTTTTTTTTTAATCACTGTTATCACTTGGAAACAAAGAAAAGCAGAAATCCTTCCTAATAATTTTCAGGACTGATTTAGTCTTTGCTTTACCTGAGCTCTATATTAAGACAAGAATGGTCCACCTCAATAAACATCTGTTGGACTCAGACATGTTTCTCTAAATAAGCTCAAAACTGACTATTATTATTTCTCCAAATACTTCAAAGAACTGCCCCACCTAGGCAGCAGGCATGTTGGCTCCCAGTCTGCCTCAAAACTTGACCACTTCCTTGAGGCCACAGCTAGTTTCAACTCTTCTGTTTATTTCGCTGAGAATATATTGGTTTTGGCCACACTGCACTACTTGGCTCAGGAGGTAAAGGCAACTTCTAGTGTCTCATTTCTATAGGAAGCAGTAGGCTGCTGCAGCATATTATATAAATCTCACTTCATGCTGAGCAACAGGGGAGGCTACCAACTCAGAGACTATTTTGCTATGTGTTTGTTTTATATTCAACATCAGATTCAACAACCTAATGTTAATATGCTGAGCTAAAGATGCACTCAAGTTCATCTGTGGAGCAACATTGAAAAAAAGCAGCCTTGAAACCCATTGCCTTGGAAACAAAATTCTCAAACATTCCTGAAAACAGTGTCAGTAGGCAGCTGAAGAGTTCCAGTTGCTATCATCCCCTGCCCCCTTAATTCTTAACCATCACCACCCTGCAAAACAAAAAAAAACCAAAAAAAAAAAGACATTTCACCTGGCAAATAAAGACAAAAGTTTGCCGACCAGACCACTTGCTGCATCTACAGAACTTTTCAACAAGTTCATTCATGAGGTCTACCACAAAGGTTGATGTTGAAGCCATATACAGCTTTTTTACCATTTCACTAACCTTGAAGAAATGAGAAGAAAGAAAAAACAAAAATTACTTCTGACCACCAACCCTCAGAAGTCTGAAACCCTGAATTTACTTAGATTGCTTTACCAGCTTGTAAGAAATCCAACGGACAGAAGACACTTTGTCTGCACAGAGGCTGAACGCAATAGGTCGCAAGTAGTCATAAATGTCTCTGGCACTGTACAGATCTAGAAGCAAGATCAGCTGCCTACAAGACAGAAGAAAAACCAAACAGAGAACATATTATAAGAAGATGAAAGGTGACTTTAACTGTGACTATGGCAACACTTGCCAAATATGCAATGTGGCCACAGTAAAGTTTCTGAAAGCAAAATCTATTTTTCAATGCTGTAAGTTTGACTATGGGTCAACTTGCAAAGTTCAAATCGATGCTTATTTAGAAAAACAGCAAAATGCTGCATAACCTCAAGTGAAAAACTAGAGGAGAGGCAGAGGGACCTGGCAATGGCTACACTGCACGTGCAGCAGAGCGAGCCCACTGTGAATGACACCACAGTGCGCACGTACATCCAAGTACCTGGTAAATACTTCTCACACATAGGACACATGTACAGCTACAAAGCTACTACCCTGACTTAGTCTGGTAAGTATCTTTGGTCACTTAAGTACCCTGATTATCAAATCTATAAACTGTTACTACCTTGGAGTACTGGGCAACTAGAGAAACGATCAGTTATCTTCAACAAAGCCCTGGTTGCACAGTCTCCCCTCACAGGCTAAGTGCTGCAGCCTTGATCATCTTGGTTGCCGGCTGCTGAATTTGTTCCAGTTCAGCAGCATCTTTCCTGCACTGGTATAGATGTACAGCTCCAGATGACATCTAGCGAGTGCTGCCTAGAAGGGGTTAATCTGTTCCCTTGATACACTGGCTGTGCCCCTGCTGATACAGCCCAGCACTGTGCTGCTCACGTTCAGCTCACTGTCCTCACGCCATACTCTGGCCCTTTCCAGCAGAGCTGCTCCCAGGGCAGCCAGTCCTCAGTCTGTCCCCCTGTCAGAGGCTCTCCCTTCCCACACACAGGACTTGGCACCTTGCCCTTGTTGAATTTCACAAGTTCCTTCCTCTGCTAGTTTTCCTGACCAGCTTGACCCTTCAGAGCTGCCTTCCATAGGCTCCTACGTACTACATCCATGAAAAAGCCAAAGTCTGTTCAAATTAAGTCAAAACTCGCTACCCTGCTACTCACTTTCTTTACTCTCCCCTAAAGATCTCGTTCTCCTCTGTTTCACGGTCACGAATTCAGCCTACTCTTAAATACAGCAACTTGAAGTCAAATTGCTAGAATACTTCCATTGACTTCAAGAGCAACCAGATATGACCTTCTCTTTTGGCAGCTTCTTTTTTATGAAAGGGTAACGTTCTCAACGTATGGTGATGGGAAGAGACACTCAAGTTCCAACTGTTATAAATGATATGCAACTGCTGAGAATATTTAATAAGTGGGACAAGTGCTCATCCACTTTTATATACACTAAAGAAAAATGACTACCCACTAATTAAAAATTAAATGAAGATCATCACAGTAAAACATGTAAGATTTTAACATTTTTAAATACCCATAACAATAAAAACAAGCTTCCAGAAGACTACATACTCAGCCAGCTCAGCACGAAAACGCCATTTTATCAGTCACTAGGAATTCCTGAAGCTGATAAAGATACTCTCGTCTTTTGTCAACGTGAAGAAGCTGCAACAATAAAGTTACATAGAGAAAGGTAGGGTACAATCAGCAGACAGAACACAAGCCTTAAAATGCAACTAATGAAGCACTTGTAAATTTTTTCCTTCTAAGGAATCTTCACAATAGAGTTGCTTTCCTGAGCTAAATCCTATCACGCTTAAGTCTGTAAAATCACACGGGGCACTACCAAACTCAAAATCTGATCTAGTCCCTACTTTTACTGTAGGAAACAGGAAGTGTAAGCAGTACAGATAGTATTGCTTTTAAAGGTTTTAAGATTTGCGTCTTTCAGCTCCAAAAATGAGACAGTTACAGAAAAATTCCAGAAGAAATTTAGAAGTTTGAGAAGAATAGAGACATCAGAGCCATCAAAAAACTTAATACCATCTACTGACACCTATACATTGAATAAACATGCACAAACCAGCCTCTTCAGTGAAAAGAAAGTAACACAGATCAGCAACACAGATCTCCTGCAAAAATACACTCTAGCATTCAACAGACATCTGTATGGATTCCGACAAAATTATACCGGTGTTACGCTAAAAACAAGTGCATACAAAGAAATGAAGCAAAATATGTAATTGCACTTGACCAGAGCTGAACACAGACATACCTTCAGAAAGTCATGCAAGTGTTTGAGCACACCTATCCTGACTTCATCAAGATCTTTTAAAAAGCCATTGAAAACAGGAACTAAATCTCCAGCTGTAAGCTGGTCTCCAAGGATTACAGCAAGTTCATGTATAGAAAATGCTAGTGTCCGCCGAACCTTCCACTGTAAAATAAATAAATTAATTAATTTTATTGATGTATCATCTCAAGTGCTGTATTTTAGCTTGAGGGTCAGTATCCAAGCTGGACTGTCAGCAAGCTACAGTACTTAAAAATACATTCAACTCTTCTCATGTAAAAACTGAAAATTAAACTGGAAATAAAAGAGAGGAAAAGAAAAAGAAAGGCAGTAAGACAAATGTCGAGGTATCATTTCTTCTGTCTGAATATCAATCAACTAGGCAAACAGAAGTAATGAAAATATTTTAATTTTCCAGGTGTCAGTAACTGACAACAGTACTCCTCCGTACATTATTCTCTGCTTTGAAGTCTTTTAGGTGAATTAGTTCTGTACTACTAGTCTCTCACTCATGTAACTTGTGAAATAGTGTAAGATATATATCCCATAATATTTCAGCTGGCATATTTTAGCTTCCATAATAGGCAAAGTTTCACCCACACTGAGTGCCCAGCAGTCCAAGGACCAATAGAGCTTTCACTCACCCTAAACTGAGAGGGCATCGTTTAATGGAGCACTATTTCAAGGAAGTCTTTTTAAAAATAAAATAGCATCTATTCTTTAGCCAGCACTTTCCAATTAACATGGGTCCTGTTGTTTTGCCCTGCTTTGGTGATTCAATGTTAATTCAGATTAGACCGGTGATAAACTCTGGACAGTCTTGAATACAGGGCAGTTTGTTTTTCCTTATGTTTTACACTTATTAGCTGGTTATTTTTAATGGCTGCAAAAGAGTTTGGAAAATCTGAGCAATAGCCACGTATAAAATTACTCACTACATATCACTGAGAACTGCTGCTCTGACAGCAAGCAGCAAGTTCAAGAGAGGTCAAGTAGTCTGAGAACGTTTAAAAAAATAAAAATATCATCTCCAGAAAAGGAAACGAGGGAGGACTGGGAAACAACTGTAAACCAACAGTAACAGGCACAAAACCACCTCCTTACCACTTGACAACAAGGAAAATACTGCTATTTCCAGTATCGGGTTTTAAAACAGCAATGCTGCAAGGCATTAACCGGGTGCAGCACTGAGAGGCCGGGCGTGAGGCTGACTCACTGAGCTCCAGACGTGCCTCCAGGGGCACATGTCTGCTCACGCACAGCAGCACAGCCCGAGTTCTCGTACCGGTAAGAATCCCAAGCAGTGTCATCTCCAGTGAGAAGAATAAACTGGAAACCATTCCTCACGTTCCCACTGGAGATCTGCCTCCCACTCAAACTGCCCCGTTTCCTTCTTACCTGAGCACCACGGACACCCAGCTTCCCCCGAGACAACCGTTCCACTTTCATTTGTTATATGAGCAACTAATACCAGCAGTGGAAAATGCAAAAGAAGTGGAAAACGTAAAAAAAGCAGAGAAACCTAACTTTCAGTAAACAAGAGAAATCATCGTAGATAATTCCTTGTCACATCACAGAATTCCAAATCATTCACTATCAGAGCTTCTTGACCCTACCTGCATGTCAGATGCCAGCGTCTCGTAGGTATCTTTCAGACAGTGCCAATTCTGCCTGCCTAAGGTGAGTGCCACACCTGGCAAGCTGTAGGCGCAGTGCTTGGCGATCTCGGTATCAACCGTTTGTGCGCGAGATGGATCAGTCATTGATAAATACTGATCCAGCAAGGCTTGAGGTACAACATCCTACAGCAAGAAAAGGGTAGAGTGTTTAGCTATCTTCAAAAAATCCTCATAAGACTTACTAAAAATCCAGGGCACCCTGTGTCAGAAGAATATTTTTTCCCCCCACAATTATCAAGTAGTATTTAACTGCAATCTCTTAATAAGAATGGAAAGGTCATAAGTACCACCAAAAAAGTTTCAAAGAAACAACGACATGATTGGGAGCTATTTGAAAATACACAGACCAACGTAACAAATGAGTGAGGGGATCACTGCCTACTTAGGCAGGCCAGCAAACTGAGACTATCTTCTACCTTTCTACAAACATTCAGGTCCACAGACTCTGCCAACTGGCCCTTTTAACTCACCCATAAAAATAGCAGAACGCCAAATGATGATATTTGCTCAAAAATAATTTTCTCATTCCTCTCAAAACCTTATAATGCCTTGGGAAGGGCAGGAAGGAAAAGGGGCAGAGTATACTGCATTCAACACTGCTTCCAAACTCCCTAAATAGTCATTGGGAAGAAAAAGACCTCTCCAAAGACGAAGAAATTTCTGGCGAAGACCAATCCTTGCCTCCACTGAGAAACTGAAGAATTTCAACTAAAATTTTGTGAAAACCTCTTTGCATTGACTTCAACACTGTCTTTGCTTCAGCTACCGTCAGTTTATCTCAGGCACTGACTCTACCCAAGGGGGTGCACAAGAGCATTTCCCCATCACAGCTGCTCAATAGCTCAGCTCACACAGGCAACAAGAGGGACCGAAGCTCTCACTCAGGGAATCACACTGGTGCAGGGCGGCACACTTTATACTGAACTATGCAATAACAAACATTGGATTCCTTTTGGGAGAAAAATAACAAAGAGACAGTTTGAGGTTAACGAAACACTTTCACAACTTTTCTGCAAAAAGCTGTCACGGGCTGAGGGTGGTTCCATTCAAAGCATTTAACAAAAATCCTGTTTCCTCAATAATCTAATTTCCATTATAGGATAGTTTCCATAGAAAATTAAACCAAACGAAGCCAAATCCTGAAAGTCTATGACAACCGTTACCTCATGTCAAAAGATACTGTCATCTCATATATAAATAAAACAGAAGCAACTGCTCAATTAAGCCATTATCTCTGGAAACACAGAATATTTTAAAACTACTTATTTAAGAGGTTTGCCGTATTTAATAGAAATTACATTAAATCAAAAATGACAAATCCCCATATACATAGAAAAAATAAGTTATCTGACATATGTAGGAAAAACAGAAGTTATTGTCATTTACCTGTACTTTGGATTTTCTTTCTTCTTCAGGGCTGAAACTACTGTTGGTGCTCAAATCTGAATCATTATGAATATAGTGAAGTGTAGAATCCATATTCTATGAGTAAAAGAAAAAAAAATAGTCACAAGATAGTCACACTCAAGGATTAAACACAAAACAAATGTCAACATCAAGAAGTGCCGTCCTCACCTCAGAGTCTTTTTCTTAGATTAAAGGAATACATGTTTTAATATCAAATACAATTTTGCTACAGCCCAAAATCAAGAAGTCTGTAAGATGAATCTTTACTTTCAATTTCAAACACAGGCTCCTCTTTTTCTGCTCTATTTTGATTCTTACAGAGCGAAAATCACAGGAAAGGAGTACCTTTGAGACTGCACTGAGGAAAATGTGACTAACATATGGGTCACATCACTTCTCCCCTGAAGGGAAAAAGGGAAAACATCTGTATTTGTTGGATTTGCTGCTTTGGAATTGTGCTAGGAAAAGGTCAAAAACACTCACACTTCAGAGTAGAAACTGATGAGAGTTTCCCTGCTCTCCTTTCCTAGATACCATTTTTTTATAACTTTTCCTACAGATGAGTTTCACCTTATAACACAGTCCTAGTGGCTCATAGCTGCCGACACTACTCATCAGCTCTCTTAGGAGTTGTATTAAAACATTTTTTAGCACCCTGGCTACACATTTGGGCCCTGAAGGTAAGAACCGAGACTGTTTTGGAACTCAACTGAGCAACAAAGGTTTGACACGCTATGACAGACTGTGCTGCTGAGAGGATGCACTGTCACTTTCTATACCAGTGGAGTTCCCCAAATATAATGGACTTTGCATAATCAACTGTGAATTTCAAGGAGTATGTGATGAATACTTGAAAAGCAGATCAGGCTGCTGTGTGGTAGAATAGGACAAAAGCATTTTTTTGCTAGATATGAGGCAAGTTATCTATTCACAGGCACTGCAGAACGAGCTCTTGGGGTCAAGACAAGCACCAAGAACATGCCTCCCCTACCAGCTGTTCAGATCGGTTTGACAATGAGAATTTTCCAGCAACCTGTTAACTTCTTCAAGAAAGACCCCAGGACACCATCTGCCTTCCTTGGTTTGACTTCAGACAGTTGCTTTTTCCTCTTCTGTGAGCTGCTTTCATCTAAGCACTGGGTTGTAATTTTAGTCACTGAGGTATAATTACAGGTGATAAAGAACAGGCAGAGCTGTGAGGCAATTGCATATTGCTGGCACAGCAGCCCAAGTCACCTGTGAGGCTTATCGAGCGGCAGCAAGAAGGTGTCAAAAGACCAAGGAAAGAAGAGAACTGCAAGTAACTAAACATGCCCAGCAGTATACAACTCAGACTACAAAACATCCAGAGGCTCTGAAAACCATCTCTGCAGGATTTTAGTTTGCCAGTCAATTCTTCACTCCTTCTTAGCCTTTTTCTTTTTCTCTTTTTTCCCTCCAGAAAAAAAAGAGATCATTTCAGCCTTGCCAGGAAGTCACTGGCTTTGACTTCTTTCAAATCAAGACATTAAGAGGCCACCAGTACAACTTAGCCACAGGGCTTTCCGTGACTTGCCCGGGTTCATGGGACTGTACGCTCGTCACTCTGCTGCAATAAAAATGAAAAGCCTCCATTGCACAATCCCTGCTGCCCCAGCTCTAAAAGGCTAAGTTTAAAAAAGAAAGATAAAAATAAATACTTTATTGATTGGATCAAGTTGAACAACTAAATATACTGGTGGTTGTCACAGATGGGAACATTTTTACCCAGTCGCTTTTAAAGTCAAATATGCATTCCAGAAAGGAAGAGCCTTGGTACAGAAGAACCACAGCATCAGTTGGTATTTAAGTCAATGCAGGATCTCTATTCCTGCACATGAAGTTCCATCTGTACTTTTTCCCTGTAACATGCACACACTGAACTCAGCATTGCAGAGAGTCAGGACATAAAAAATTCAGCAGGGCTTAGCCTGAGAGCTTCTTGTGTACCAGACTGGTGAACATCGACCTCTGAGATGCACAGTATTTGTCATGGCTTTACAAATCTCTTACAGGAGGTTTTCTTTAGCTGCAGCAAAACAGGAGCTCCACGGTTGTGCTGCACAGATCCTGCTCTGCGCCACGGGTTGCACACAAAGCCCACAGCACCACGACAAGCTGTGCTGGCACTTCTTGACAGGGCAGCTGGCCCGAACAAGGAGAAGAAAGAGGAGGCCAGAGTCAGGGGTCCCGTCTCCACCCGACACCCACCCTCTTCTTAAAGAGAAGTGCTTGTGCCGGAGGTGAGCTGATTTTAGTCGTTTCCTTCCTCTTTCTTTTCCTTCCCTTCTCCCTCTACATCAAACAAAAATAAGCAAAAATAAAGAAAGAAGACAACCCCCACACTCATCTACTGAGATTTCTTGAGGCTTACATTTGCTTTTCTTTCAATAAAGAATCCCTCTTAACATGTACATTAACTCCTTCGGGAACCCATATGGGTGCAGAAGAGCAAGCAAAGTGTGATTTTGCTTTGTGGTATGTGTGCAGCTGTGAAGGCTGCTTTCAAATACAAAATGCTGTAGCTAGATTTTTCTAGTGTCCAGTACGCTCTGATACATTGCTACGCTGAGACTTAAAAAACAAAACAGCTCTCCCCTCAACAGCAAAAAAAAAGCCAACAAAAAAACACCTGCAAAAATCAGAGTTCTCTTCACTGCTAGGGGGAACAGTCCACTTGCTCAACAGATCACAGCATGATTCCTAAATTCTAGGTCATTACTAGAATATCCTTTCACTTGTAAAATGAGGACTTGATTCAGTGCCAGTATAAAAAAGGAACTGACAGATTAAGAGCATCCTTTTAAATCTGAAACATGTAAAACCCAGCAATATGACAGATTCTTGAACTTTCCGTCAGCATCACACTCTGCAAAGAAAGAAAACACAGGACAGTTCCCTCTGAAGAAACACCATCCTCATCACCCCCAAAAATTAGAAGGACAGAAGATACATTTACACTATCATTTTACAGGTTAGCATCAGAAACAAGTAATTACAACAGATCCTATGATAAACATATCAAGCCTGACCTCAGGAATTAGGGCAAGTTGGTTTGTTTGCTTAAAAGAAACAAACACACTTGTAGTGTTAAATTATGATTGTGCATGAACAGCAGTATCCAAATACACATCACATTCCCCCATTCCCCACGTTTTTGGGCTACATGGTAGTCCTCTTGCCAAAAGGTGCTCTTTTCACCAACAGTTCAACAGCTTAGGTGAAAAGTTAATTAAGTGTTATCTACAAACACTATTCTGAATAAAGAAGGTTGAAAAATGTTTGCACTGGACTGATGTCAACTCCTAGATTTTTCAAAGACGTTTATCAAAATTTCATTTGAAAATACCACTTAGGCAATAAGATCCACAAAATCACCTTCTGTGCTTTTATTGAGTATATTTTGGAACCATTGCTTCCTACACAGCCATAGCTTTTAATACCACCAGATCTCGTGGCACTACATGCAGCAAACATAGTAGCTTTAGCCTAATAACCAGTACAGAACAGAAAACTGTAGCAAATGCCACTGATTTGAGTCAGGTCAGGGGGCAGTGCTGAAGAATTAAAAAAACTTTAAAATGTTACTAATTGCTAGAATCCACTTTATCTTGCATCAGCAACGCAGCACTAGGGCAGTGACTGTTCCCCTGTGCCCAGCAGTGGTGAGACTGCGCCTCAAATCCTGAATTCAGTTTTGGGCCCCTCACTACAAGACAGACATTGAGGTGCTGGAGTGTGTCCAGAGAAGGGCTATGAGGCTGGTGAAGGATCTCAAGAACAAGTGTTATGAGGAGCAGCTGAGAGAACTGCTCTGGAGAAAAGGAGGAGGAAGGGGGATCTTATTCTCTCCACAACTACCTGAAAAGAGGTTGTGAGGAGGTGGGGGTTGGTTTCTTCTCCCAAGTGACAGTGCAAGAGAAAATGGCCTCAAGTTGCACCAGGGGTTTACAATGGACATTAAGAAAAAAATTCTTCACTGAAAGGGTTAAGCACTGGCACAGGCTGCCCAAGGAGGTAGGTGAGTCACCATTCCTGGAGGTATTTCAAAGACGCATAGATGTGGTGCTTAGTTATGTGATGGTGGACCTGACAGTTCTAGGTTAATAGTTGCACTCTCAAAGGTCTTTTCCAACCAAAACAATTCTATGACTCTTTCAGCAGTCCATACAACATCCTAGATTACTGACTTACGAGTTCAGGTCCTGCAAACTACTGTAAAACATTTCAACAGGGAACAAAACATCTCCTTATCCAGATGAAATGAGGGAAGCTCTGTTCTAACGGAGGCAATTTCACAGTAATAAACTGCAGCAGCACTAAAATATCTTAAAATGGGATAGTCACAACAGAGATTTTAATGGAAACAATTTCAAGAATTTACAAGGACAAGCTCAGAACTGGAAAAAAAAGGGCACCCAACACAGCTCCTTTTATTTTACTAGCTAGCACTTCAATACCAGCCAATAAAACCAAACGCCACACACTAGTCAGAAGCAGGAAGCATTTGGCTGCAGTTACCACACAAACACAAAACACAGCTCTGTTACTAGAGCCTTGAAAATCCTAATGGGAAAAAAAATAGAGTACAAAACTCGCTTCTTACCTCGACAGTGTCACCAATTAAAGGCACAATATCACCCAGTATAGGTTTAAAATTTTGTTGGTCATCGATGGTTAATTCAGTCTGCGAATCCGTTCCCTTGCCAACACTGGCCACTGTCTCTTCTTGAGGATCCAAACTGGATGCTCTGAGTGCAGCAGACAACACCTCCACTTGTGCTGCAGCATATGAAAGAGAAATACATGAGACTGAACTGCAATAAACTTCTGGCAAGTCCACAAATCAGCTTTCAGACAGTGACTAATTAAAGACGACAGAAGAACTACAGGAGACATACAAATTTATTATTTTTGACTGTTAGTATATCCCAAACTGGGGACAAATAGAGCAAAATGTAAAGGCAGAGCAGGACTCCACTCTTCCTAAGATGCTCAATCATACTACAGTTCAGTGAAATTTGTCACTAGAGCAAAAAAAACTCAGGAGTAAGAGACTGCTGTTATGTCAGGATCAGTTCTTTAAAAATCTCGGTACATACTAATTGTATAAACAGTCTTTCGGGCATAAGAGCACGTGAATACTAACTTACTAACTGGGTCTTTTGTGGGAGGTGGGAATAAGAGAGAGAAGCAAAAAGTAATTCAAATAAAGGTTGAGAACAGATTTATTCATGCAGAAAGGACTTTGTTCTGAGAGGCTGTGTCTGTCTCTCTATATGGTCATTAAATTCTTAGTTTTTTATAGCAATGCTAACACATGATCTATATACCAAGATGCTAGACTCCCAGTAACTCTTCTCTGGACTTTAGCTTCCTTGCATCCTACAAACAAATAATGAATGCTGCATTGTTTGATGTCCTCGTATTCATCAAAAGAAGGCATTAGCACTTCACACTGTCATCCACTCTTTTGAAAAAGATCCAGCACTTCTGAGACTGGTCTGCTTTCCATCTCTCTGCTTACTGCTAACTAAAAAAAGCTTTGTTGAGCAATGTTCCTTGGATATACCCTGCCAAAAACAGATGAGGCATTGGAGCCAACCATCCCCTGCCTCTCTCCTTCTCTGCTTCTTTCCAGGAAGGTGAGAAGAACAATCTTCTGACCCATTAAATTTACCCAGCTACCTAGAAGATTTCAGCTTTTCCAAGGTTACTTAAAATGCTCATTATGAAATTAAGTTACAAACCATATGCTTATTTTTAATCTCACATTGCCATACTAAGTTACAGAATCTTATCTCTCCCTCTACCTTTTTTCGTAGAGTTATTGGCAAGAAATAAAGTTGGACTCATTTTTAGATAGAAGAAACAGATACACAATACAGCAAAATTATAATGTATAATATATAATATTATATAATACATAAAGTATAATCTTAGCAAAAATTGAAAAATATCCCACAGGTTCACTGGTTTCCAGGTGGAGTCTGATGAGCAGGATTAAAGATAATTCTTTACAATATGCAATACTAACCCCATAACTGTGTCAAATTTCACCAAATAATCAGTAACTGAAAAATTTTCTCCCTGTATTATTGTAATTCACTTCAACACAGCAAGTTAGTAACTTAAAACAAACCCAACACCATACTAATACTTCCACTATAAACCACATTATGTTAGAAAATATAGTTTCAATATATATCTATAATATATGATACTACAAAGGTAAGTAAATTCCTCCAGAACTTATAAGATAAACCACCTCAAAATCATGCAAAACAGCCGGTCGTATCAGAGTATCTGCTAAGGTTGTCTGATCTCCAGTTCATTCGCATTTAGAGAAATCAAATAAGAAAATTAAAAAGAATTATATTCTGCTGCACATCAAGGTGACATTTTTCATCAAGACTTCTTTCATGAAGGACAGCTTCATGAAAAATGTACACTCCTCTCATTTTCACTTCAAAGTCAAGAAAGCTTACCCTGACTAGGTAACTAATACTGCTTCAACACTGAGTTATATATTTACTGAAAAGTCCACACAGAGCTCCAAAGATTACTTCTAGTAATAGAAGTGAAGGTATCTACAGCAATAACTGGGAATTTTCCAAGACATGTTCCTCACCTATGCCCCACTGTCAGCCTTCACACCTGGACTACCATTGCTTAGGGGCTTAATGGGATAGAGAACGTATGTATCCTGATTTCCTCTGCCTACCCTAGGGGAACTACATGACATAAATGTGCATCTCAGCTTCTCGTCAGTTCTGCAATTCCAAGATGTGGGGATGAGGGACAGAAGAGGCCAAACTCCCAAGGATTTCACTGATTGGCAAGTGCCTTCCCTCTTCTTTGACTGCTTCTCCACAGGTCCTGCCAAAAACGGTGACTCCAGTGCTGTCATTCACTGAAAGGTAAATGGCCTTAAGTCCATAAACCTCTGCAGGTCCCAGACAAAAATAAAAAAAAAAGAAAAAAAAAAAAAGCCAAGCATGGTCACTATGGAAGGCTCCAGAATAGCAGAGTTCTTAGTAAAGGAGGAAGAGCATGTGTGAGCATCATACCTGAACACAGTTCTAAGGGGGCTGCCTTGAAGACACAGAAGCTTGAGACAGCATCCTCATGAGCTGTCTTCACTACCCTGGGGCTCAGGTGCGAGGGCATATCCCCTCATAATCCCATCACACACAGAAACAGCCCATGGATCAGTGCCAACACCTTCCTGACCGAGGTGGCTGCTGCTCCTCCCCATCTCCCTCAAAGATCTTTCCTACTGCCATAAGACAGGTAATGTTTTCCAGAAAACCATTAAAGGTATAAGTAAAGTATAAGGCACCCCTCCCACACATGACACAGAAAAATGCCTGGGAAGCAAGGTTTTAGGAGGGAGACTGCCAGGGAATCTGCTGGCTAACCAGCTTTCACAACAACCTTCAGGGAAAATTGGGAGTGTAAGGGTCAGTTTTGTGTGTAACACAGAACTCAAGTTTTACACTGTTAAGATAAAGTGAATCCTGTTGAAGTGGGTCCAGAGGAGGGCCACAAAGATGATCAAAGGGATGGAACACCTTCCCTATGAGGACGGGCTAAGAGTTGGGGTTGTTCAGTCTGGGGAAGGCTGCAGGGAGACCTTAGAGAAGCCTTCCAGTTACCTAAAGGGGGCTACAAGAACACTGGGGAGTGTTTACAATGGTGTGTAGCAATGGGACGAGAAGCAATGGTTTTAAACTGGAGCAGGGCAGATTTAGATTAGACATTAGGAAGAAGTTCTTTATTGTGAGGGTGGTGAGGCACTGGAACAGATTGTCCAGAGAAATTATAGAAGTCCCCTCCCTGGAAGTGTCTAAGGCCAGGCTGGATGGGGCTTTGAGCAACCTGGCCTAGTGGGAGACATCCATGCCCATGGCGGAGGGTTGGAACTAGATGATCTATAAGGTGCCTTCCAACTCAAATCATTCTCGGATTCTATAAATGTTCACTACATCTTAAACCATCTTCTAATTATCATTTTCTTCCTTTGACTTTTGCTTGAGGTGAGAAGTATTTTTCAACGAGCAATTACTTTACTTTTGGCCACTATACCTCCATCCTAAATACCTGGCACAATCTTTAAATTCAAAAGCACGTTTTACCTGGCCTTATTAAATTTTCTGGTCCTCAGGATTTTCTGTTCTTTCAATATGCTTCGTTGTTTTATTTTCTGTTTCTACTGATGTTCAGGAGAAGACATGGTTATTTCTAAGTGGCACGCTCTCTTCTTTTTTGTGAAGGATCTGCCTTCCCTACCCTTACTTCTTACTCAGAGGCAAAAGCTATGGGCTGCGTTAATGGGTACAGAGATGCAAGTAACTAAAATGTAAAAATAAGAGGAGTTTCTTCTTTATTTTCTCCTCACCTACTCATCCATTAACAACATATTTTAGGCTTTTACTGCAGGCACTAACAGTCTAACTTATAAGCACAGTTTTTATACAGGAATGTGACCAACTGACCCCACATTGTGGC
>NW_009715376.1:0-20230 GCF_000703405.1 Apaloderma vittatum | reverse complement strand
TAAACCCACCCGGAACCAAGAAAAAGCCACAGTTAGCCCTGGTAACCGGCAAGTAAGGCTTTCTCTCTTCCTCCAAATATTAAGAAAAGCTGATGTCAGGCAATTTAGCACATTCTATGCAGAATTTAGGGAGATAAATAAAGCTGAAGAAAATGTCCCTGGGAAGAAAAATAAAGAAATAAGAACATCTGGAGAGAAAAAAGAAACCTTTGAAGTAAACAAAGACGGCAGCAGCCTCGGGGAGATGGAAAAAGGTGACCTGAATAAAGACCCCATGATAATTTTTAAAGTTCCGGCATACTTCAGAGGAATGTGCAGGTTTCCATCTCCCAGTCTGAGACCCTCAGGTTGTCTGGCCAATTGTCTGCAGATTGGAAAGGCCCTATTAACAGGGATTACATACCACTGGTTAATTTTGCACTGCTTATGTAGCTCTGCTAGCCAGCAGAGCTTGTCTGTGAGAATACAGACTGTCATCATCTTGGTTGCTGACTGCTCAACTATCTACTACTCAGATTTATCACTTTGGCCACAAGCTAGTTCTCAAAAGAAAGCTTCAAGGTAAAGATTTTTGGAAGTGAGATTCAGTTAAAGCAGTTCACCCCTTTCTGAGAATGAAATTACTGAAAAGAAATATGTTCTGTGGTGGTTGCTGGCCGCTAGAGCCCTCATCAGTTTCCATGCCCTGGAGCAAGGATTTGAAGTTTGAAATTGAAACTGCTGTGATGATATGGAGGTGCACTACAGAAACACAAGAAAACACTTAGAAACCTAAATCATCCCCCAAATAAACAAACAAGAACACCCCAAAACCCCACATAACCACAAACAGCTCATTCTGTGTACGCAAACAGTAAACCGTAAGTGTGCAACAGACAAGATATCTGGAGGATGGCGATTCTCCCCTTCTACTGTGAGACCCCACCTGGAGTACTGCATTCAGCGCTGAGATCTCCAGCATAGAAGGAACATGGATCTGTTGAAGCAGGTCCAGAGGAGGGCCACAAAAATGATCAGGGGGCTGGAGCACCTGCCCTGTGAGGACAGGCTGAAAGAGTCAGGGCTGTTCCGTCCGGAGAAGAGAAGGCTCTGGGGAGACCCTATAAGCAGCCTTCCAGTACTTAAAGGAGACCTACAAGAAAGCTGAGGAGGGCTTTTCACAAAGGCATGCAGCAATAGAACACGGAGTGATGGCTGGAAGACGGTAGATTTAAATTAGATGTAAGGAATAAGTTCTTCACAAGTGGTGAGACACTCGAACAGGTTGCCCAGAGAAGTTGTGGATACCTCCTCTCTCGAAGTGTTCAAGGCCAGGCTGGACAGGGCTTTGAGCAAGATGGACTGGCAGAATATGTCCCTGCTCATGGCAGGAAGGTTGAAATTAGATGATCTTTAAGGTCCCTTCCAACCCAAACCATTTTATGATTCGATGATAACTGGGTGTGCACTGAACATACTGGGCTGCATGAGCTGGCAATGCCTTTCTTTCAAAAGATTCTTCCCCTTGGCACAGTATGCTGAGGTACTCCTATGATAAAAACTCAGTTCTGAGCTATTATGTTCTCAATATGTCTGCTATAAGGATGCAAAAGCAGTGGAGGGAAGCAGCACCTTGCACAACATAGAAGGTGAGGTGAGACATGTGAAGTGGTGGAATGCAGAATCCAGAAAGGAAGAGAAATTAAAATAAGAAAGGAAATAGGAAGGGAAATACACACAAAGAGAGGCAATAGGGGTAAAGAGGTATAATAGTAGCTATGGATGCATAAACAGAACAGAGCATTGTGTGGGGCAAGAGGTGAGGAGAAACAAAACACAGGCTCGAAATCACTGCCATTTGCACTCCAGTAACAAATCTCTACATCTGCCTCAGCTGTCAGGGACTGACTTTGAAACCAGCCAGCAAAATCAAAAACATCGACCTTTGCTGACTGTCACCTTATTACCATTGCTAGTTATTCTGCAGAGTCAAACAATAAAAATTCACTATGATCTTACAGATCTTCAAAAAAATCTGGCCAATAACCCTGGCC
The DNA here is from genome assembly GCF_000703405.1 of Apaloderma vittatum. Lineage (NCBI taxonomy): Eukaryota > Metazoa > Chordata > Aves > Trogoniformes > Trogonidae > Apaloderma > Apaloderma vittatum. The sequence goes on along the minus strand of NW_009715376.1, from coordinate 18,197 downwards.
GACATGGCTCCACACAAGAAGAATTAATTTTCTTCATATTCTCCAAAACAAAGCATCCTTATCCTAACATGTTAAGTTGCACAGTCAAGCACTGAGATGTGAGACAGAGCCAGAGTTGAGGGCATCACGACAACTTAACCTTACTGACACACCCACAACATCACACACTGCAGTCTCATTCCCAAACTACGCTTTTGCTAACTCATCCCCATTTCGTCTTGTGATGCCTCTAGGATGCTTGTCCCATTTGCTATAGAAACCAGCAGGTATGTACCTATGGGAGCTCTCCAGTATGGCAGCCCTCCGCTCACCCACCACAGAGAACACAGCATCTTCCACTCCAAGGCATCGGAGTGGAAGATAAAGACAGGAGCACAGCATGGAAGCAGGGAATCAGGACTTGGATGACAGCAAACCAGGGAAGAAAATAAGTGCAAGGAAAGGTCACAGGGATTTAAAAAGAATGAAAGAGAGGGAAAAAAAAATCCTAGCTTCATCAGTCTTTGTTGTCAAGAACCAGCCCACTCCTCAAAATAAAAGACAATAACATAATGGCTAGTCTTGTGAGGAGGAGAAGAGAGGGCAGGTAAAGACCCTAAGCTTGGGACCAGGGTTGTGTGGCAAACACCTGTAACCCATGTATTCAGGAAGTTTCAGAAAATGTCTATGAAAATAACAAATTACGACAACCTTTGGACTGAATACTTATACCATCTGCATACCGGTTTGCAACAACCATTTTAGATGGTAGAGGTGAAAGCATTATTCCTGGTATTGCCATAAGCAAAGAGGCAGCCAAGGTTCTGATCTTCTGGATCACCCCAAAAAGGGTCTACCTCACTCTTGTCACAGTTTATGGAGTGTAAGGTCCAAAACCAGCTACTCAGAGTCTGAAGTCTAGATATCTACCAATTCTATGTATGCATTAGAGCTGGAGACAAACATGCAAAATAGTATTATTCTATCGCATTTGGTCTGCGTTTTCCTTATGCCTCGATGCACTTTGTGTCAAATTAAAATAACATTACCAAATCAAAACAGGAACTCTGTTAAATTACAGCTTCCAAGTATTCACACTGAATAACGAGAGTACAGGCAAGACACAAAAAAGAGTTCAAGGTTTAGAAGGTGTGTTTCACGCTGCTTCACTCCACAGCCTTGACAACGTCACATGAACTGAATGGAATACGAAAGGAACAGAGCAATTAAGACCACTCACCCCATCCCAAATTAGAATCAATGGCACCAGCAAACCTAATCCAAATCTTTCCTAACTTGTGGGCACTGGGAACCCATTGTGCTGACAACCTAGTAACAGTTTTCTTCTACTGAAAAATACAAGCGTTAGTCAATTGCACAGAAAACTTCGACACCCAGTCAAGAGAATGTAAAAAATAACAATAAAAAAAATCACCACCAAAAAAAGCCCTGCTCTGAAACAAGACATACAACAGAAACAACCCTGTAACACAGGAGAATTCTGGATGTATAGCTACATGCCTACATAAATCTTCATTAGAAGTATTTTTTTTCTATAGCTGGACAGAAAAAGCTTTTATAAAATAAACCTGAACAGTAGCGCAAGTTTTCACTGTGGGCTTCAGAGATAAGTTATGTTAAGAAAAAAATTTCAACCTTAATAATGATCTTGGTCTTATCTCTTTCATTAGAGTGGGAGGGCCTAAAGCACTCTTAAAGCAACAATATCCTGAATTCAAAATAGATTAAATAAAAGCAGCCCAAAATGGATTTAAGGCCTCAACATATCAACCTACTAACAACAAAAGGAAGTTGAAAGCAATATCATTTTGTTCTAAAATGTTTTTCCCACTCCCAATTCCCCTCATTTTCCATGCTACATTTTCAAATATAGAGGCATGCTTCCCCTTGGGACCCTTCAGCTCCAGAATAATCTGGCTTCTTCCTTAGTTCTACCTCTGGACTTTCTGACTGCAATGCTCAAGACTGATGTGCCTTGAAATTTATTCATTATATGAATACCAAGAGAAACATATCTTCAGTCAGTATGGGTGAAACAGCCAAGTCATTTTAGCCCAGGAGTTATTTCTGAGGTGCTGCTCTACCAGCTGGTCATACTTATGAAACCCTTCATCCTTCCAGAGCTTTTAAAATGGAGGACGTGCATTCATTTCAAGAATTCAGTTTTGACCAGTTCACGGTCAGACCCAATCAGTTTGGCACACTTAAGTTGACAACGTAAGACTGCAATAATAAAGACCTTGCAGAAAAAGAGAGAAGACTAATTAATGAGAAAAAAACTCAGATAATGCATAAAATGAAAATAATCTATCACATTTTGCTATTTAAAATAAATATGTTAATGTCTTATTTTGCATGTATGCTAATTCAAATTAATTGCCTGATCAACAGCTTACTCCACTGAACCATCTATTTGATTAAACTGTCAGAAAAGGCAGTCAGAAGTTTATACCGCTAACTGTGTATTCAGTTTATGGAAGAAATCATACTACCTTTAAACATCTTTACACAAATTCAAGTTCCCTTTTAGTTCATCCTCAATTTTCACAATTAAATTAAAATAAATACAATCTCTGAGGATCAGGAGAAAGTAGTACTTCTGACTTTTAAAACAATGGAAAGGTTAAAACCCAAACTGAAGTAACAAATACGTATCTCCAAACACTAAAAATACTTCAATATCTTTACTATACCTTTAACATCTGGATCATCTATATGGGGTTCCAGATTTTCTATCATTTCTTCCAATTCTTTCCTCGTTGCCATAGGAATGTTTGAAGACACTGGCATAGTGAGTTCCTGAATTTCTCTGTCGAGTATTATCTCAGAAGTCTGTTGAAGCTCGAAGTCAATATCTATTTCGGGAAGTGGAGTCCTCCAGAAATGAAAAGAGTTGTACAATTCCTGCTCTGAAAGAGAGGTTTCCTGTGAATTCAGCCCAGCCTCCTGTAGACCTGCTGTACAGCAATGAGAACCTTGCTCGTTCTCGTCAGCCATTTCCCCACAAGATTCTGAAGACAAAGTGCAATGGAATGATGACTCAGTCTGGAAATCACTTTCCCTCTGGGAGTTATTTGACACTGTGTTTTGATCTTCCATGGCATTTTCAAGTTTTGTTGCAAAATCATCATTATCGACGTGTGAAGACAAATCCTCTGTCCTGTTGTGCTCATCCTCTGTTCTAACATCTTCTGTAGTCCTGACTTGTTCACTGTTGAGTGCCAAAGCAAATGAACGTGAAAAATCCAAAATACACTAGTTGCAAGCAGACATTTTTTAAAATTCACACAGATACTATCAGCTTGCTATTTATCACAGTAGATTTACTTACAGCATAGAAACATAAATCATAGAATCACAGACCGGACAAGGTTCGAGGTCATCTGGACCAAACTCCCTGCTCAAGCAGGGCCACCCAGAACCAGTTGCCAAGGACCATGTCTAAACAGCTTCTGAAAAACTCAAAGGACGGAGACTCCACAGCCTCCCTGGGCAACTTGTGCCAGTGCTTGGCCACCCTCATAGGACAAAAAAAAAGATAAAGTCTTTCCTGATGTTCAGAGTGTTTCAGGTTGTGCCCATTGCCTCTGGTCCTGTCACTGGGCACCCCTGGAAAGATCCTGGCTCTCTCCTCTTCCCACCTTGCCTTCAGGTATTTGCACACACTGATAAGATCCTCCCTGAGCCTTCGCTTCTCCAGGCTCAGCAGGCCCAGCTCTCTCAGCCTTCCCTCTACTCCAGTCCATCATCTGCAGCCTTTCTCTGGACTTTCTCCAGTATGTCCATGTCTCTCTTATAGTGGGAAGCCCAGAAATGGACCCAGCACTCCAGCTGTGTCCTTACTAGTGCTGAGCATAGTGGAAGGATCGCCTCCCTCAACATGCTGGCAGCACTTCTTCAAATGCAGCCCAAGATACCACTGGCCTTCTTTGCTGCAAGGGCACAGGGCTGGCTCATGGTCAACCTGGCATTCACCATGGCCATTAGGGCCTCTCCTGCATAGCCACTCTCCACCCAGTCAGACTCCAGCAGGTACTGGTGCCCAGGGCTGTTCCTCCCCAGGTGCAGGACTTTGCACTTCCCCTTGTGGAACTTCCTGAGGTTCCTCTCAATCCATTACTCCAGCCTACTGAGGGCCCTCTTGATGGCAGCATGACCCTCTGCCACATCAGCCACTCCTCTCAGTTTTGTGTCATCATCAAACCTGCTGAAGGTACACACAGCTCCACCATCCAAATGATTAATGAAGATGTTGAACACAAGTGGACCCAATACTGACCCCCAAGGTACATGATCAGTTACTGTGTTGCTGATCAGGACTCTCTGGGACCAGCCATTCAGCTGCCTAGCTGTCGATCCACCTCACCGTCTGCTCATTCAGCCCACGCTTCATCAGCTTCTCTGAGGATATTATGGGAGACCATGTCAAAAGCCTTCCTGAAATCTAGGTAGGCTATATACACTGCTCTCCCTTGTCTATCAAGTCAGTCATTTCATTACAGAAGGTATATCCTAAGCTATCCTAAATTACTGAATATTCATATATTTTAAGTAAATAACTGAAAACCCTGATAGTCTATTAATGAAGATAAGAATTTCCAGATATTTTCATTTACCAAGATAAATAATTTATATAGGAAAGTTCTTGCAGTTCATACAGAAGAAAAACAAGGAGAAAAAAAAATAGAGAGATTTAACAAATTCTTTACCTGTTTTCCTGTGTAGAACTACAGTCTTCTGGGCTTTTGCCATCTTCTTCTTTAAAATACTGGCCACTGCTGGATGGATTAGCGAACGTTGATATGAAAGGCCCCAGAGACTGAAAAGCAGCTTGGCGGACCTAGTGGAAAAGGTCCAAGGTGAAAAATATTATTTTTATATATATAAGTCTTGCTGTCCGATAAAACATAAATTTCTGCTACTAGGAATTGGAAGGGTCATAAGCCTACTGAGGAAAGCTATAGCAGAGGCTCTTGTCCGGAAAGAGTCAGCCAGCTGTAAACGTCAAGGGCTAAGTAAAAAAAAAAAGTTAAGAAAAAGTAGGATAAAAACAGTTGACAGGCCTGTTCCCCACAACCAAAGAAATCACAATTATTTAGACAGTAGAAGCAGGTAAATTTGAAAGCTCAGTTGATAATTTTAACGACTTGAAAGCAAAAAATTACGTGCAGTGAACAGACTTCCTAAGTTTGACTGATGATAAGCTCTGCATTTCTTTCTCTTTCCTATTTAGCTATGGTGTTCACTTGCTTTTCCCTTCTCCTACTATTTATTCTCCCCTTTTCAACAGTTATCTACCTCCATCTTTATTATTTGATTAATTCTGCTGAGCTACAACTTGCCTGACTTTCCAAGATCCAAGAGCTCATGTTCCTGTGCAGAAAGATCTACTTTTGCCTCTCCAAAGTAGTCTGCTCAACAACAAACTTCCTAAGTTTTGAAGAACAGATCTTCAAGACCAAGAAAAAACACACACAAAACAAAACAAGAAAGCAACACCACCCACACACCAACCACAAAAATAGTAACAACAACTAAAAAATCCACACCCAAACAAACCCCAAAACAACAAGAAACACCAGCACCCCAATCTCCTCAGAAAAAGAGATAGTGGTAGGGAACCTGAAGAAATACAAATAAATCACATCTAGTTTTCCAGTTTTGTTAATGATTTTCAGCAATGTTAAATCACAGGCAGTTCTGTAGGTAAGAAAAGTTATCCCACTGACACAGTTTTTCTTAAAGGCTGCAGTGAAAATGTGAGGGACTCTCTACATCCACTGACAAAGTAAAAAGCCTAAGAAGAATTTTGCTTGAGGTGCGTGAAGCAAGTTATGTTATCCACATCTATGGAGAAAAGTTCTATGTGGAGTATCAGAGTAGAATCTTTTAAATATACAGCTATTCAAGAAATAAAAAGCAATTCTTACCCATCGTGAAGGATCGCTAATCAAATTAATAAAAAGGGTTGACAATTTTGTCCTCCGGACTTCCTGTGATGTTGCACAAGAAACTGCCATGAAGCACTCAGCACAGGCTTTCCTAACTCCCCACACATTATCAGAGCAGAGCTGGAAAAACCTCGGCAGCTGTTAGGAACACAGTAAGTTTGCAAGTCTTAACAGGCAGTAGTTGTTTCAAAGCAAGTTATTTTTCACATTCATTTCCCCTTCATCTAGTTCTCTGCATTCACATTCAGATGCTGCTTTGAAGAGGCAGAGTGGTAAGATGCAAGTAATTATACAACGACTGTCGCTACAACTCTGTTCTCAATTATTGATGTTCAGTTGTTTCTACTTTCTGCAGCAAAGTTTTCTAGACTTTTTTTTTTAAAAAAAGTTATGATACAAAATGAAGTTTTGTCTAAAGCCATTCAGCCTTTGGCCCTTTTATTTTCCCTGTTAAATAATGCAAAAAGAGGAGAAACCGGTGTTCTCTGCTAAGGAAAGAGATTCCAAACTCTCCAGCCACATGTTATTGCTTTTATGTAAAATAACCACCACTTTTTTATTTCAGAGTCTAATTGCACACCCTGTACAAAGTTTTAATCCAAATTCATTACATGTATCACTAAGAAGGCATTTGTGAGAGGAATCAGTTTACATCCCCAATCAAACATGTGGGATGTAAACCCATGCAACAATTCTTCATTATCAAATGGTTTGAGTCAACAGTACCTAGGGAAATATACAGCAAATGCTGTAAGAACATAAGAAATGCCCTGCGGGTCACACTAGATCTACCTGTCCCAATACCACGTTTGCTGCAGAACCTCCTGTTAAAGTCATGCCTGCATTTACACTCTTGTCATGTAAGTTTCTGGCTAATTCATCCCACAGACTCATCAAGCTCTTCTGGCCTTCAACAAGCTCACTGTCCACATCTCCAAGAGAAAAAAGCTTGAAGAAGGATCCCAGTGACTGTCAAGCTGATTTCTGTCATGTCTGGAAGCCTAGCAACATCCACCAACTCCTTACACCCGCCAAAGGAACGAGGGCCAGGATCTGTTCAGGATCCTCTGCTCACTGCCCCACGCAGTTCCCCGCTTTTTGCTTTTGAACTTGTGTGTCTTCCCTTTACGTCATTTTTTATCACTCACACTCACTGACCTTCTCTGCCTTTCTTTCTGTTTCTCACCTTCCTAGGAGGGCTGTGAGTACTTGTTAAGAGTCAGGAAAATTGACTTCAGAAGATTAAATCAATGAACAGCAGCATTCATTGATCACATAAGCCTCACCACTGCTGTATCTGCAATCTCTCATTGCATTTCTAGACATCAGAAGACACATTGCTGCCTACTCCTCACCTGTTTTTGAACTTGCAAATACACTTTGCCTCCACAGCCCAAGATATTTTCTTCAGTCTGACTTAAACCCTTCTCCCAGCTCTAGAACTGAGTATGCCTTAGCTCTAGACTGTGTGACTTGGCAGGTAAGAGGTCCATATTTATTGTAACTGTCTGAGAGTTCGTAAACATCAATCATAACGTGATGTCAACAAAACCAAAAAGTCACAGCTTTTTAGTCTCTCTTTACTAAGGGAATAGAGTAATTGTCTAATTATTTTAGCTGCCCTTCTTCTGCATGTTGTCCAGCTCCACTACTGACTTGAATTAAAAAGAAAAATAGCTTAAGAAATGGCTTACCAGCATTTCTTCAGTGGCTTGCTGCCCAACCACACTGCAGATATCTCCAAAATTGGCTGCACATACCTTGCAGACAAAATGTAATAAATAACCACTAAGGTCACAGTCTTAATACAGTAAACAAAATCAAAGAAAAAAATGAACAGCTTTTAAAACCATTAAAAAACAAACAAAAACATTAAAACCACCATAAACAGGTGCAAAGTCACTATCAGCTACTTCCCCATTCTATTAGTTCCCGTGGTTCAAAAAAAAACCCAAACAAAAACAACCTTTAAAAATAGTTTTCTTCATTTCACGTTTATTCAGCTTTTTTTAATCACCAAAGAACCACCTCAGAACTTAAAACAAGAGGGAGAGTTCACAAAAGGCACCAAAAGTGCTCTCAGATGAAAGCATATAGGCATTTATCAAGGAAAATAAGCTGTTCAACGGCAGGGTAAAACCAAATCACAGCCTCCAACACCATGATGAAGTACTAGTTTATTGCATCTTAATAAGCATCTTTAATTCCATCTATGCATAGAGATATGAGCTCAGGTGGCTGATGCTCTATCAGTAACAGTCGGTTCCCATTTTCATAGCTACCTACACAATCATAAAGACAAGCAGATTCTTTCTTTGTTTCTGATAATAAAGGTAGGGACTCTGGAAAAAAACCTCAGTGTCAAATATGAAAACCTGTGGAAATGTGAGCTTCAAAGAAACACCATAGCTTTCGCTTGTATGTGTCACAAACAAGCTTTAACAGGAAAAAAAAAAGAAGTAATTTAGTCAACTACAAGTTCCAAACTCAGGACACTCCCTTCACAGATAATCCAGAACAGGTGTTGAGAATTCCATACCTTACGAACATGAAACATTCTGCAGTCACAGCACATCTCGCAAAACCGAGGAAGGACAAGTCTTTCCGTGATGTCCTTTCCCACCATGGAGGCCATTTTGCACATTATCTAATGGCAAGACAGACATTCATCAGGGAGGGGTGCACAACGTGCAATTCCGCAGCATTTAAGAAAAGGGGTTTTTACGTTTACTCTTCATTCTGACACACAATTTTTATCGAAGGTTGTGAAAAATACTGAAAAAAAATCCATACTTTGAATTGAAAAGGTTTGTCTGCTTCTGCAAAAAGCACTAAAGCATTTTTTTTTCTTTTTATCCTTTGCCTGTCACAAGTAACACAGCTATAAAAGACATTGTTTCTTCACCAAACTAATGGAGACAACTGAACTCCCAGAAATTACTTTCCCATATCAAATCCAGAAATTTTTTAGAAAAAAAACAAGTAAAAGATTCTTCCAGTATTCCAATAACTAACAAATATACGTATTTACAATTAGCAGAAAATTATTTACAGCTAATCTGCTTAAGTGACTTCTACAACTTCTACACAATTTAAAAATTACAATACCCCATATCGCAAAAACGCAACGCCCTAACATTAAAATACTGAAGAAACCTAACATTGAAGTGACAGCTTTTCTCTCTAGCTCCTTTTTCATTCTGATTTTTACTAAAACTTCCAAAAAAAGAAGGTAATCTAAAAGATCCTAATCACATCAGTAGAACTATATAAATTCATTTTCCTCTAATAATGAATTATTTTTCTAGCCTCTAGGGGGTTGGTGAGCTACAGAAACCTTTGTCAAGTTGCCATATCTTCAAAACAACAAATATGGGTTAAATAACTCTGTTTTAAATTTTATTCCCTTATTTATTTGTAATCTTCCTTAAGAGAGTATTAGAAATTCGGTGCCAAATGCAATAGTGCCCAACCTCCTTGTTGTTTACATGTTCAGCCACATTATTAAAGTAAGATATTACATATGGTCTCTCTCATGAAAAAAAAATAGAAAAAAATTTTTAAAAAATCACCCAGCAAAAAGCACAAGCTGCAAACATTCAAGGAAAATACAAGGGCATATATCTTTGGCCGCTTTCCCTTGATGAATTATTTATTTGCTTACTATTTTAATTTAACACATAATAAATTTTAATTACTAAGGTTGTGTCTAATGCAAAAAATAAAACCATCAGCAAATCATAAATTAATCAACTGAGATGGTTATTGTTTCATCAAATGAAATAAAACTAAAATCAATAAAGAGAACAGACATACAGCAGAGACCAACAGAATTCAAGCATTAAAGATTCTCCACTGATGGAAATTTTCCACATGTGCAATTTAAACTTCCATAAAACAAACCTGATAAAACTAAAAAGCCAACAACCGAAGATGCATTAGGAGTCAATAAAATTAATCCCTTTCTGATGCATTGTCCAGCCACACTTTTCTTTACAGCGTATATAAGCTATTGAATTTAAATCTAATCTTGATTTGGATGTAACACAGTACGCAAAAAGCTACAGAGATTAGTTATGGACAGCAATATAATTTTTTTTCTTTTTAATACCACATGGATGTGAAACTTAGAAACACACTGCCATCACCGCAATATCAAGCATCCAAAGCAAACTTTAACAGGGTGGGATTTGGTATTGCTGCTACTTACAGCCACGGCTTCAGTCTTCACATCATCGTTGCTGTCTGGAGCTGTGAGATCTATCAGAACAGGGCACACTTTGGTCTCCACATCGTATCTTTCTATGAGTTCTTGCTCCAGCAGAACTAACAATGCTGCCTGGCTTGTTTTTCTTACCTATCACGAAAAGCCAAAAACTGAACCAAGGAATTCAAAGAGAGATTTTTGTTTGAATATGTGCCCTGTATTTTGGAAGCTGTAGCTATATACTGCCGCACACCTATACGAACTGTACTTGGCGAGAGAAGTGCTTCAAAAATCCTTCTGCAAACACTTCGTGTTTGAAACAAGCTACATTTGAACCCAAGAGCACCTCCATACTGTATACTAAGGCACCTATGTACTTCCCAAAACACAAGACAGTTATGTTAAAAAAGTAGTTATGGCAAGATAACCATTAATAATCGACTTCACAGATGGCTAACCTCTGCCTCTCAAAAAAGCAATCTCTTCAGAAGAGAAAACACTACATACAGCAAGAGACTATATACTGCAGTGCAGCAACTTTGAAAACTCCTTCAAGATCTTTGTTTTGGAGCAAACCAGCCAAATGAACTATAGAGTATCAACAGAAGATAATGAAATAAAACACTGAATTTGCTAGCAGGAGAATATCAAGCAGGAGTATGGTTGTTGTATTACATATGAATTGGCAAAACAACTACTAAGGTCTGGGTACTTATTTTTATTAGAGAAAATCTGGAAAGGGCAAGGAAAAGTGACAAACTCAGAGGCCTGAAATAATTAAAATAATCTATTGCCTAGGATTAGTCTAGTCTGGAACAATGTGGAGAAGTCTAAAGAAAGCCTTAGGCAAGCTAACTCATATATGCAGAGAAACAAATGACACAAGTTCAATCAAAAAAGTTTTATTGGATCAATATACAAATAACTGGTCATTAACATACATAATGGTGTCGAAAAATTGAATTATATCAAGGATTCAGCTGTTCATGACTAAATTTTTTGCCAAAATTTAAATTATGTAAGCTTATCAAAATGACTGATTTTGTCTATAAGAATACAAGCCATGTGTTGCCTGGTCTAGTCGAGAGGTGGCGTCCCTGCCCAAAACAGGGAGGTTGGATTAAAATGATCTCTAAGGTCCTTTCCAGCCTAGGCCATTCTATGATTCTAAGATAAAAGGCCTCAAATTAGAACAGGCTATGTTAGATGAAAAAAATGTTGAATATTTTCTTTAAAGTTCACAGTGCCATGTGTTTCATATCCATTCAAATTCTTTTTACCACAAAATATTACACACTTGTATGATGCTAAATTATTTATATTTCACACCAGGTATATTCAAATAGCTAATAAACTATTTGTAAAAGACACTTACCTGGTTATTCTGGTCTGCGAGGTATCGTACCACAATAGGCAGTAAGTATTTGGAAAAAGCATATGGGATTGAAGGTCTGTTTTCTTGACAGAACATAGCAATATGAGGTACCTGCTCCATCAGTTCTGCCCGCACTGTTGGCTCTGTCAGGGTCAAAATAAAACCAAAAAAGGCACAATACATGTTTAGGAGCATACTCCCACAATAAGCTTTTTACACTCCTGTACATATAAAGCCATGTTCTCAAGTGTTCATGTCAGTGTGTTTATGTCAAGCTTCATTTTGACAAGCACCACCTTTTTGCAAAACCAGGTACAACTATGCCCTGCCCTACTAAACTACTAAAAAGACAGGTCCCATACTATCAGTACAAAAACCAAGAAGAGATATTAGGAAAGCAAGTCACCAAAGGTTACAAGTATCACAATTTGTCTCAACTCCCTATGAGTGTGACCTACTTCAAAGAAATCTGCCAAGCATAAAGCCAACACAGAATTGGTACCACCATGAGAAGAAACAAACTGAGGGGGACTCCTGGCCACAGCCTCTCATGTAGGAAAGATTCCACTGAGCAGAAAAGCCTGCCATAACCGCTGATGCTCTTCTTTATTCTTTGCTTTTTAAGACTACTGGTATTTTCATCCAATGGAAAAGGTCCTGCATCTTTCCACTGGCTTCTGTTAAACCTTTCAGGTATGTTCTTCATCAAGGTTGGTGACTATTTAGAAGTACTTAATTCACTTTTTAAATTAATGAAACACTACATTACTTGAATAAATCCTCCTCCCCACAGAACGTGAGCATCTATTTGGATGATAAGAAGAGAAGGAAGAAAAGAAATACAAGTGCATATTAAATTCCAACTAATAAAGAACAGTTGCAATTTAAGAAGTAGGTCATTATCACATGCCTGATATTCTACTTGTCCACAGAAAAAAAAAACACAACAAACATGCAATTTCAGAACACAGTATTAAGTATTTCTGTCATTTCAGAATCTGCTGCTATCTGTGATTACCCTTAGAGAACTGATTACCTAAAAAACACATAACAAAACCACATCAACTACTGTCAAGTTACAGTAATTTGATTTACAATGGTTTTTTAAGTAATATATACACTGTTCACAGGATACGCATGCCTTAGTTTTTACCTGTGAATTGTTCAGGTAAAACTTAATGGTATGATTTGAACCATCTTTCTTGGAATACCTGAAGTTAACACGACACATCAAAACTACCACCTTTTGTTAAACAGAAGCACGCAACTTGCACTGGTATTTAACACGGCCAATGCATGCAGCACCTGGCTTTCTTAAACACTGGTTACAAAGGACAACTTCAGCCTGAATAAAACAAAATAACCAAAGCAGATCAGCAGTTTTCAAGACTAAAGTTAGCAAAACCTTCTGTTTCCTTCTTATGTTGACTTCTGGTCCTCCTATCTGACAAGGCCTAGCTTCTTCACTTCTGGAAAAGTAGCTTCAAATGTGCCATAGAAAGGCATCCTTTTACATCTCACCATGTTTTTTCATGTGTATGAAAAACTGCCCAAAGGTGGCTGGCCTAAGGGACCTTGAAAACACCCTCTTTTTGAACCTAGTCAGGAGCCGACAGAAAGCGTAGCAACTACAAATGGAAGAGTCCTTCACATTTTGAGATGGAGAAAGACATCATCACTGCAGACAGACTGTACACAGCCTCTCTCCCAAGAGCAACTCTTTTGAAAAGGCTGCAGATGGAAAACAGAGCAGAATGAGGAACCCTGGGCAAGGGGAGATAGAGGGCTAACAGGTGACAGACATGGAAATAAGAGTAGCAACCAAACTGGAAGGGAGACTGATCTTCCTGGACAAGAAACTGGAACCAGGTTCCAATGCTAGAGCTGGAGGGACTCGCTCCCAACTTTCCCCGTAAGGCCATCCTTTCAAGACATGTCCAGGACGTGATCTAAACATACAAGAGGTTTATTACTTATCACCAAGATCTTGTTCTGACTTCTTAGGATTCCCACTTCATTTCTGGCAGCAGACAGAAGATGACTCGGTGGCGAGGGACAGAGGGGCGGGAAAATGAGGAAGATAAAAATGACCGAGGCTGCATGTCTGGCAGAAGCATTCTTAACTGTTTCTAGATTTGCTTCAGGCAGTTCCCACCCTCTCAAACTCAAAACTTGTGGCTTCCATTATGCCAATGCAACTGTTCACACAGCCAGACAACAAACCATATCAAAGAAGTGATCTGGCTGACGCAGCGTTTGCCCACCACAGCAGCATGATTAAACATCAAGAACTGGCACTCAGACTGGTTTCCCCATGCAATCACACAGTTCCCACAAGAAGCAGAACTATCTGATGATGGAAGCAAGCGATGGTAAGGGAGGGCCACCGGGACTGACTACTGTGCTACTACCACCCAAACAGAGCAAAAGAAGCAAAATGCTGAGAAACCCAACTCATTCCTTTGCCTAGTATGAAGATGTGCAAAATGCTCAAGCCAGGCTCTTCACAGAGTAACTGCACACCGCTCATTTGACTGCAGTCTGAACTCTCTGTCTTCACTGCTGAAGAAATACCACCACTGCAATCAAAAGACAAGAGCTCTGTATTAAGCCTATCACAAGCCTTGGACACCAGGTACTCAAATTGGGTAGACTGTTTTGAATCGATACATCTACACGCAGTCTGAACACCCCCTGGTAAAGTAACTGCAACACTCCCTTTCCCCAAGTTTGCTGTGAAATTTCAATTTCATGCTCTTTTATTGGAGTGCTTCATAAAGAAACTTAGGAATTCCCTGCCCATGGCAGGGAGGTTGGATTAAATGATCTCTAAGGTCCCTTCCAACCTAGGCCATTCTACGGTTCTATGATATGTCTGTAAATTCAGAGCAATGAGTACCAAAACCGTAAGACACCTTTTTCTTGAGTACAGGGTTCATCTATTATGCAGCACTGAAGAGAGTGGCCACGTTGCCTGACAATACTGAAGAGCTCCTCACGTAAAGTGAGCCCCTTCTTCCTCAGCTACTAAGCAAGCTATGGCTTTGTGAGGAACACGAGGAGCTGATGCAATTAAAGATTTGAAAAATTCATGCCCAGAAATTAATTAGAACTGTAAACGGTCACCTCAGCTCTTAGATTCCCTAACTTTTAAGTACATGGCTCTGTGATCTTAGTAAGGTCAGTTGCTCAAACCAACAAACAAACGAGCACTGTGTACCTAACTGCCTGTGTAATGCAACACCGTAATTCACTATCAAAAAGGCATTTGTGCTTCTGGGGAATTATTGCTGCTGTGCAAGAACCTGAACCTTAAGCTTACCTATTTAGGCAAGAGCTCAATTCTTCCAAACGCTGAAGCACATGTTCCAGTGTGTACTGAATAGAGGCTAATATCTTCCAGCGTGATGGAGCTACAGTAGAGCTTTTTTTTTTTTTTTTTTGCATTACGTTTCCTACAGACTCAAGCAACAATGCCAAAAATTTCCACTAAAGATACAGCACTTTCTCATTTCCCTTCATCCATTCCTCAGCTTTGTCTTTACCTTAGACAGGTGGAAGCTCCAAATACAGACTCCAGCAGGCTTCAGTACATGACAGTGTCTGCCACTTCAGTTTTAAGTTTTCTGTTATTTATAAGCAAATTTATGGTTTCATCATCAACACAATGAACAGAGCATGGCAGTATCAGTTAAAATTATTACATATAGCTTCTTAAAGAATAAGCTCATCCAGCTGGGGAATATGTCTGCATTATATAGATTTTGCACTGTACAATACAGTCAGGACCAGTCCTTCACAGAGTAAAAACAAAAGCTGGGTGGAGAATTTTGCTTCACATCAAGACTGAAAGTTTCTATTTTAGGCACTCTGGAAAATCACTGTGTACACTTAGGTTTTCCATAACATTTGCTTGGAACAGTATTTTTCCGTTTGGCAGAGGAAGCATTTTAAATTGTGCTCTTTTCAAACTACCTCCTGAAGGAGTTGTATGTATTAAAGTAGCAGGCTACTAGGAAAAAAGCTGCAACTTGTCCAAACAAACAAAAAAAATAAAAAATAATACGATAAATTAGGTCTCAGAAGGAAACTCATACTTGTTTTTCCTCATTCATTAGCACTGTATTTCATTCTATCACAAATTATGTATTCTCTAGATAAAGCATTATACTGAATCGAGTTTTAGAAATCAAGCAAAACTACAGGAATCATAGAAGCAAGTGAAAATAGACCTCTATTTCTTCTGTTTGTGAAATACCTTCAAAAAGGAGTTGCCAGAATAAAATAACATAATTCCACCTATCTGGTCACATGAAACCACGTTTCCAGGCCTACAATATATTCCAATCAACATCTCTAGAACCTGGGCAGACATTGATCTGCACACATTAACCTTCAGTTTTAGCTTTAGATTTAGCTTAGATTTCAGAAATCAGTAGTTAAATCAACATCCTAAACTGACTCCAAAATCATAGAAATAATTAACTCTTCCTTCCTCAGTGATGAAAAAACATTGAAATTTCCCCCTGAAATTGGCACCATTTTCTCACATAGCAAAATGTCACACTCATCTATCTACTCCAACCATTTACACTTGGGTTTCCTATACAAATGTGTAAAGTTTACTTAATCCCTGAGGAGGCTTCAGTTCACTCTGTACTCCACTTGAGCTATGAAGAAGTAAAGCACCATGGTTAGCTGTATACTGGATTTAAAAGGCAATTATTGCAGAGCTGCACAGTATAATAGTAACTAATTTCTCCAGCAGTTATTTGTATATGAAGCAATTATTCCAGAGCCAGCTCACAACTAGATTTGTTTCACAATAGCTGATTCTGCAACAATGCACAGTATTTAGAAGGAATTTGACAAAGCTTTCATTATCCCCAACGACCATTCTGGAAAATAAGCAGCAGTCAATTTACCCTACATTTGTGAGCAGCTGTGAGATTTTTATGTTCTAAGTACACCTGAATATTAAGGATATAATGTTCTTATTAAGGGTTGTGAATAAAAAGTCAAAGTGTAAAAGCATAGCTTTGCCTTTACACTTTACTTCTTTTAGAAAAATGATTGGTGAAAGGCAAATGAAAGTACTGATTTATATGTACTAGAGAGAAACAAGCAGCAGAAAACAAACCTTCATGCCCTTCACCCTGTATAGATCCCCATCTCTGTATTCAGCCTAAATATAAGGGTCACAGTATACTAAGAAGTCAATCTGCCAACAGTATGGCAATAGTACTGGATGTGCATACATCTATTCTCAAACTGAACGTCATTTGCATGATCAAAGTCAAAGTTTAAATAGATTCTACATTTATCAACTCAAACTTTAAATCCTTTTCCCAAATACAGCTTTCCCTTCCTCTCTTTTTTTTCCCTTCTAGCGTAATCCACATTTTCCCTTTCAGTTTCTTTCATTTCCTGCTTCACCTGTTGCTCCAACTTTCCCACCTTTTTTGGAGACAATCTAGAAAATCTACACTAGTGAAAATATGCTGTGACCAGAGCCTGCCCCTTTTAGCTTAGGAGTCCATCAGAAAGACCAATATGTCTAACCAGAAATGGACTTCGCTACTGACTGGCAGAGTGAGGAGTGAAATACAGACTAATGAGAGAGCGTGAAGATACGATTAGTCACCCATCAGATGCATGGAGACACAAGGAGACACGGAGACACAATCAGAAGCTGTGAGAAGAGGTATGGAAAATCCTGAAACATAAAGACAGCAGGAGGGGAGAAAACACAGGTGGAACTATTGACAACTGGGCAAAGTAAATATTAGCATTCCCATTAATGCTGCTTACATATGAAGATTTTGCTAAATGGAATGCTGTGAGATGTGCTGTTCCACAGGTATTGTTGGCATCTCTCGCTATACCAACAACAATAATTGGAATGGTCTTACTAACAGAGGTTAAGCACACTATTAAGTAATTAAGGTTGTGAGGCCATCCACACTAAGCCTGATTATACAGCTTCAAAACTTAATGACCAATTAGCCTAATAAATGTTTTAAAATCCGTTTGTTTTGCAAACTGCATTCACAACTGATACTACGCAGTAAAAAAAGTCTACTTTTCACTCAGGAGAAAAAAAAAAAAAACAACTACTTGGTTATATTCAAGCAAATAAGCATCAGTCCCTCCAGGAAGTCACTTTCTTTGTTCCCGTCATTTCTTTAGAAAGATATCTATATGGACATATTTTTGTAGGACTGTAAAATACCACACATATTTTAGAAATTAATATACAGTGTCCCTCCCCTTCTATGACTGGGTGACCCGCCTAATGGATGAGAGGAAGGATGTGGATGTGGTCTACCTTGATTTCAACAAAGCTTTTGACACAGTCTCCCACAGCATCCTCCTGGGAAAGCTGGCAGCTCACGGCTTGGACGGATGCACCCTTCGCTGAGTAAAAAACTAGTTGGATGATCGGGCCGCCCAGAGAGTCGTCGTGAATGGTGCTGCATCCAGTTGGTGTCTGGTGACCAGTGGTGTCCCCCAAGGGATCAGTACTGGGCCCAGTCCTGTTCAACATCTTTACTGACGACCTGGATGAGGGGACTGAGTCTACCCTTATCAAGTTTGCAGATGACACCAAGCTGGGGAGGGGTGTCAATCTGCTGGGTAGGAAGGCACTGCAGAGGGACCTGGA
>NW_009715375.1:0-1125 GCF_000703405.1 Apaloderma vittatum | reverse complement strand
GGGAAGGGGCTGCAGTTGTGTGACACTTTAAGAGTCAGATCTCTCCTTATGTAATCTTTTTTATTTGGTGGGGAGGTGGGACTTTAGTCATAAACAGAGTCAGTCTTAGATACTTGACACGCTTCTGCCAAGCTTAGTTAAAAATTGAGTGTATTTGGAGCCTCAGCCAGGGAAACGGGTATCATTCCCAATGGGAATCAGTCAAAAATGGCTTGAAAGGATGTTTTTGCAGTTGTTTGCCTTAAAACCTGGAGAATTATGTACTGCCTCCATCATAGAAATACATGGAGTGTGCACGTATATCTTTGTTAAGCAGAGTAACGTAATGAAACAGTTTTGAATGACTGAAGGTGCAAGGGCTATTCTAGCTATTGTGACTTGTATTTTTTTGAAATTTCAGGACTTACAAGCAGGGAAATGGATCCTGAGTTTTCCAAGTATCCCTGTTATTCTCAAGCCTTTGTTGATGAGTGAAGGAAATGTGCCCAGGTCGTTTTGAGTGCTGGATTTTAGGGTTTTTGTCAGATGTTTTCCATTCCAGAGGCTTCTTGGCCTTGGGAACCTCTGAAGTGTTTAGAAAGGAAATAACAAATGATGCAATTTCCAATTAAAAAATTTTTATAGACAATGCTAAATATCTGATGAATTGAGCACATTTTCAGTTTTCAAGTGTTACTATGATGGTCATTCTTGTGATCACTTGTACTTTTTAACCTGAAAGAGGGCAGATTGAGACCAGCTGTAAGAACGAAGCTGTTCCCTGTGCGGGTGAGGCGCTGGCACAGGTTGCCCCGAAAAGCTGTGGCAGCCCCTCCCTGGCAGTGTCCGAGGCCAGGCTGGACGGGGCTTGGAGTAACCTGGTCTGGTGGGAGGTGTCCCTGCCCATGGCCGGGAGTTGGACTGGGTGATGCTCGAGGTTGCTCCCAACCCAAACCACTCAGTGGTTCGGTGAGGTCTGGGGCAGGTGCTGCCAACTCCCAGGGAGAAGACAACTCCCTGGGCCCGGCCCCTTGAGAAAGGGAGACAAGGAGGACGGGAGGAGGAAGCCAACAAATGAGCACGGAATCTCCCAGTGCAGAGATAAACAGCCAAATTTATTGTTTCGGTGGGGGGATGAGGGCCAGC
>NW_009715374.1:0-14613 GCF_000703405.1 Apaloderma vittatum | reverse complement strand
AGGGATGTAGCAGGTGGCTTTGGGCAGGCAGGGGTCAGAGCGGATTTTTTAAGCTTCACCACATCAGAAAGGTGTCAGAGAACCCTGTGCTGCCCTGCTGGATTTAGCTGTGGCCTCTATGTTAACACTTGGGCTGTGGTTGTAGGTTCTTCAAAGGTTTCTTGTGTCACTGCCTCTCCTTCAGCTCTGCTTTGGGCACAGCAGGTAACAGAGTTGTTACAGACAAGGCTTTAAGCAGTCTCAAACATTTGCATTGGCCTGATTCCTTCACTTAGAGCTGACCTGGAAGGCATCATTGTTGGTCGTATGTGTTTCATTCAGACCTGTGCATACAGTGCCATGCCTGGAGCTGCAGCAGCGTTGCTGGGGACTGAGCTAGAAATTTCTGTCTCCCTAGCCCATTCTAGGAAGGACTCAGGGACCGCTGTGGGCTCTGTGATCATAGAATAGTAAATCTGAACAAAAACACAACCACAAACTCAAAAGCCTTGCTAATTCACCTTATTGCCTTTAATGGAGTTCACTAACCCCATCTCGTAGTTGATCAGCGATTGTCCAGCCCACTCTTCAGAGCCTTTGTAGCTCAACTGGCTCAAACAGCTTCGTCCGGTGCCCTCTGGTTCTTACTACCACAAAGACCTCTTCCTGAAATCTAGCCTGTGTAAGCCTGATAAAACATGATCGGCGCATAACCAGCAATAATCAGGAGGAAAACTTAAATCTTCATCTTTCCAGAAATGAACTAGTTTGGGAACAACAGAATATCACTATGTATACGTGGTGCCCCTCTGTGGAAGTGTTTTATTTCACTTAGTGCAAGCAGGGCGGAACCATGCTCCATTCCTTAGAATCCTTGCTCACTTTTCTGTCTATTCTTGCAGCATAGAGCAAATTAAAAGCTCTCAGGAGTTTGGGGCTTGCAATTTAATATAAGGTCAAGACGGGACTGCCAGAAGTCTTTTACCGTTCTGCCCCTCTTGAGGCGGCTTTTGCCTATTTCAGTGTGCAGAAGGTGCCACCCGCAGCTGCTGATGTTTTTGGGTTCAGCTTGTTTTGTCACCCATTGCCTTGTACTCTCAGTGCAGCAGGATTGCTTCTGAGCTGTTCCAGACCATTGAGCAGTTTAATTCCTGGGCTGACTGGTGCAGTTCCAGGTCGTGCTATCTGATCCAGAGGCCAGGTGTAGCTGCTGCCTATTGTCTTCACAGCCTGTGATTTGTTTGATGGCCCTGGGGAAGGGCCTGTGCTCCTGAATGTTACTCTAAAAGTTGTAGGCTACAGCTCCCAGCACTTCTCATTTTATCTACATCTATGTTTGTATTTATATAGGCATACACACATGCATTTACAGGGTCTTTTCATGGGAATTACCTCGTTAAAAGAGGTGAGGAGTGCTTCTGTCATGATCATCATCCTGCATAGTTAGCAAACCAGGGAGGGGAGGTGAAAGAAAAGCACAAAGCCGTCATTGCTCTGCTCTGTGAGAGATGTTGGGACTTCCCCCTGCCCTGTCTCTTTGTGCTCGTGCATCCCATGCGTGTTCCTCGCCCTTCTGCAGTCGGGCTCGGCTCCTGGTGGTGCTCACCAAACCAACCACTTCTCTGTTACTCATGAGCATGAACTGAGCGACCCCAGAGATTGCTCTGAGGTGTGTGCTCTAAAAATGGTTGTTAATAGAACTCGATTTTGTGTTTTTACATGTAGATGACTGCAAAGAGCTGGTAATAGTTGAGCTTGTTTTGAGGCTGTGGAGAGGAAAGTGTGGTTGGTGTCAATGATGTGGAATTCAGGGATAAATCTGGAGCTGCTGTGAAAACATGCCAGTCGTGCAGCCCTGTCAGGCAGAAGTGTGCAAATTCCAGTCCCTTTCCAGCTAGACCAGGCACTTTCCATCTGGATTTGCTTCCCCTCTCAAACATAAAGCAAAACTAAAACCACCTTTAGCTGCACCTTCAAAGACCTGACTAAGTGTCTAGTTGTCGTGGTAGCAAAACCAGCCTGTCCCTAAAGGTTGCTTGTTAAGCGCTTGAGAATCAGGCACTGTTAGAATCAAATCTGAATCACTGTGAGCACGAGAGAGCAGGGTTAGACCAGTGGTTTTAATTCTGGCATGTTTACAGTGTTTCCTGGGCGGGATGAAGTGCAGAATTCTTGCAAGTGTGATAGCGGTATGTTTTTGCTTGCTTTTTGTTTTTTTAGGGCAAAGTCTGATCAGCCAAACCGCTGCAAGTGAGGCAGAGGGCAAAGCTAGATCTCAACTGCTTGGTACCTGCCCGTCTGTGCTGCACAGCTTTGTCCTTTCTTGTCCCAAGTGCCTGGTGTTTGGCCTGGGCTCAAGTTTGAGCTCTTCTGCTGCAGATTGAACAAAAGCAAATAGAAAATAAGCTGTCCCGAAATGAAAGCGCAGTATCAGTTTTTGAAGGTGCTAGAGTGGACCAGCGCAACAGTTCCTTGGTGCAATATATAAAATTAATTTGTTGTGTTTAAACATAGAAAAGCTTCTGTATGTAATGAATATAGGTCTGTAGTAAGATCACATCCAGCCACAGGGGAATCTGACTGCGGCAGGGGAATGCAGCTGGAGCACACCCAGGGTATGTGGAATCCTGGCAGAATTTATCTTTCAATTTTTTGCTGTAAATATATGAACTTCTATGAAGTACATCCCTAGAGTTAGGATTTTTCCCTAGAGTTGCAGAAGTAGCAAGAAGCATATCCTGGCGTTGCACCTCTAAAGGTCAGACCCATGGCTGAACGAGGCAGTAGGCAGAGCTGTGCGCTTTGCCACGTATTTAGCCTTGAAACCCTTTTTGGGGGGTTACATTTTCTGCAAGATGCCCTCGTGAAGCTGGAAACAGCAGAGAAAACTTCAGCTGGAGCAGTCCGGCACTGGCAAAGTTAGGAGCAAATGAAAGCGGGGATGAGGGTCGATTTTTTTCTATAAAAGGTACCATTAACTTTGCATTGTAGTTACCTCATTATCTGCCCTCTCTGCCTCCAGGCAAAAAGCTGGTGTTCCCCTTTTCTGTTTTGAATGACAGGTCCTTGCTTTTGGATATCCCATGAGAGCTACTTCTTCTCAGCTGCGACTCTTTGGTACATTGGTTTTGGTCTTGTTTAACCATCTGTCTGGATTCCCAGGAGGTGCCTGCACAGACCCCTCCTGGGAAATAGGTCTTTCCTTCGTCCTTAGCAGGTGCTTGTGAGGTGCCTCATCCTCTTTGAGTTTGCAGAGGCAGCGACATCCCAGAAACACCAAACCCCGTGCATCCATGTGGAAAACACTGTCCTGCAATCGAGGAGAGGGCATGCAGTTGTTAAGGGTATATTGATGTTTCTGAAAATTAACACGTTTCCCACTTAGCCCAGTGAATAGGCACATTGGTGTGGTGGCCCTGATAAATCTTCCCTTTGGGGATAAGCTTGTGCATCTTAACTATTTTTGTCATGTTCCACTTTTTCGGTAAAGTGCCTGCTTTAATTAAGGGAAATGAGGAAAAGCAAAAAAGATCTCTTACTGATTTCAGTGCAACTTTAATTCCCTCTCACATGGTGTTAATATTTAACATCCTGTAGGTTGAGATATGTACGGTAGGCCCCGAACTGGCACGCCTGTGTTGTCACAAGATCTTTTAATTTGAATCCATTCAGTTCCCTGACCATTTTTCACCAGCTTTCCAAAGGAAACAAAGCTTACGTAACTCTTCCCGTCAGTCTGTGAGCTTTCTGCAAGTAACTCTTGAACCTATCAGCTCTTCACAGGCAAATCTGGCAGAGGGAACAATACCACCCCTATATTGAGGTCTTAAAATAGTATGAAAGCTGGTGACCGATAAGGAAATAGTGCCCTCCAGCAAATTAAAAATGCTGTAGTTTGGACCCAGCTGTTTTGTTCTGCTGGCTCGCCCAAGGAGGGGTGCATGTGCAGCGAGAGAAGTAAGGTGTTGGAGAGTAGTAGCAAGAGCTGCAGTTATTATGGGAGGCAGGAGATGAGTTTGTGGCTGAATGAGAAAAATCCGTAGGTTTGTGGAGCGACTTGTTGAATTTAAATGAACACGAACGTCAGGAAGCCAACGTAACGGAATATTTTTTTTGCCATCTAGCTCTTGTGGGTCATTTGTCAATTAACTTGAAGTTTCTTTCAGCCAAAACAAGCGGATGTTTGGATGGGAACTAATTTTTGCCTTTCTCTCTTAAAGGTTTTCAAACCGTACCAGGCGTCCCAGCACGACATGTGCCGATTCCACTCGGAGGACTACATCGACTTCCTGCAGAGAGTGAGCCCCAACAACATGCAGGGCTTCACCAAGAGCCTCAACGCCTTCAACGTGGGCGATGACTGGTGAGTGCTCTGGGCCTTCTGCCAACCTGCAGTTGGAAGAGGCACTCCTGCATCGCCCACGGCCAGAGAGCAATTTTAGAATGTCCCGTTTCTTATTTGTTTTTAACCAGGATGAGGTGCATGTCTCTCCTCTGTGTATCAGATGACTGGAACTGCCTTGGTTCCCTTCTCTTTAGAACTTACAGTCCTCCTTTTTAGATCTATATTTAGGCTGTAAGCTTGTTGGGATCGAGTCTGTATCTGTACTTGTTCTTGCAGAACCTCCAGTTCTTCTTGAACTTGCTAACTATTTTATTTAACAATCGCCTTTCGTTTTAGCATGTTAAGTTCAGGGCAGCTTTCAGAGCCTGATGTTTTTAGGTAGAAGTAAAGAGATACTTGTACCTCCGTACAAAACTACGTGAGATCTTGCTGACAATATTCAATTCCAGTCTTTAATGCTTGTGAGAGATGAAACTGGAAAGAAATGTGTGGAAGGGCTCTGTGGGTGACTGAGGAAATAGCACTGTGACTTGTGTGGTTGAGGATTATAAGGGCTGTCAGAAAGTAAAACTGTTTTTATGTGTTCTGCAGAGGGCAGAGCTGTGCTAGCATGGGAAGAGTGCCGTTAACTAGAAAATGGTCCCATCCCAAGCAGGTACTAGTGTAGCCTGGTTTTTAATATCTAGGCTGAGAATCCAAAGACTGTTCTGTGACCTTGCTGCTCTGATTACCAAAAACCTTAGCCAAAAGGAGAGAGGAAAAGAAACTCCCACAGTCTTTAAGCCACTGCTTGCCCATGAATGTAGTTTGTGACGTCTCTGCATCCTGCATTTCTGTCCTCTCCTGGTACCTGGCCTGGCTCTGTGTGCTGGGATGGATCAGACCTCCGTGCTGTACTAGGAGCAGCCTTCACCTCTGGTGGCAGTGCCCCCCGCTGGGTGTGTGCTGGGAGGTAGATGAGGGGCACATATCTTCCAGATACAGCCCAGGGGAGGTAGTGGAGAAGCAGACCACCCCTACCCTTTCCTGATGCGGTCTCACATCGCATCCTAGTTCTGAGCAGATGTTTTCAGGGCTGCAGGACAGATGCTGGTGTGTCCTGTGAGGCCTTTTCAGGACTGGCTTGGAAGCTTTGGTAATTGTTATCAGACTCACTGAGTTTCCCATTGTGTTTGCAGCCAGATTGCTGGTACTCAGTGTGGTATAAGCAGGGTCAGGGTGATCCCAGATTAACTCTTTCACAGAAAATGAGTTTTGATCTTGCTCAGGTAATGTCCCTGGACAGTTTTATTCCTGGCTTTGCTTTGGAGGAATGGGAAGGAATGAGAAGATGTTCTGTGTTTGAATCCTGGTTTCTTTTTCAGCCCGGTGTTTCCAGGCCTCTTTGAATTTTGCTCTCGCTATACTGGGGCCTCCCTGCAGGGAGCCACACAGCTGAACAACAAGGTAACTGGGTTGATGTCCTTATCTTCTGAAACCCAAATGTAAGCCAACGGGTTTTCAGTTTAAGGAAAAACTCATGGATTTGTTTTGTAAAACAAGGCAGCAAGTGCTGCTGTGTTGCAGTGTGAATACCTGTAGGACTGGTAAGCTTTAGACAATTCTTGTAGTGTCAGGGGCAACCATTTAGTAGATGTTTAACCAGGATACTAATGCTGCACGTACTAAACTCACCAAAGTACTCTCAGCACTGTAGAACAAAACTGGGGTCTTCAGTGAAAGTTTCACTGGCTGCTGGGAGACGTCAAGAGTGCTGCCAGGTCTCTGCTAGCAAAATGCACTGAATGAGACCACGCAGGAAGAAGGTCCCTCGAAACAGTATAAAAAACACCCAAGGTACAGAGGTTCAAGTCTTCTAGAGACTTAAGAAAGGTCTAAGGAGTGTGAAGAGCCAGTTCAGGGACAAACTGTTTGTGCTGGGGGCTCTGTCTGCAGCTAGAGGAGGGGAGGTGGTGGTGGGAGATGATCTTTTCTGGTCTAACAGGATCGATCCAGTATGGACATGACGTAACCAAAACCAACCGTTTTACATTACTGCTGGGGTAATGGCCAAGATGGAGCTTTGGAAGGCGAGAAGGGTGTTTGTGGGTGATAGGGCTGGGTATGTTGAAGTAGTTACACTGGGGAAGTGGGTGCAAGGTTGCTGTTACCACCTTGTCGCCTTTAACTAACTTATCTTTTCTTTTGTAGATCTGTGATATTGCGATAAACTGGGCCGGGGGCCTGCATCACGCCAAAAAGTTTGAGGTAACAAGGCAAATCTGTGTATTACTTTGTCTTTTTGAGGTCCAGACTCTTTACTGATCTCATTCTAACACTGTTTGGTTTTCCCTCTCTTGCAGGCTTCTGGGTTTTGTTACGTTAATGACATAGTTATCGGCATCCTGGAGCTGCTCAAGTAAGGACATGGGGCAAGTGCAGTAGTGTCCTGGCTGGTGTGTGGTTTCCCTCTGCTGCTTTGCTCTTCTCCCTCTTTGTCTTCCCCTTCACATAATGCCAACAATTTGTTTTTTGTCCTGGCCTCCTCTTTAGGCACAAGAGGGGAAGCTTGAAAATTGGAATATCTGACCCCATTGTTTTTTGTCTGCAGCTTAAGAGATACAGAAGAGTTCTCCAATTCCATTTCTCATCCATCTGTGAAACACTAATTTCAGGGTCTTCTGAGTCTTGATGTTTGTGCCACAGTGAGCTTTTCATAGGTAATTATGGCTCACTGGAGACAGTTAAATGACTCAAATCTTTCTTGATTTGCTTGAGTGGCTTAAGAGCAGGACTTGAGCAACACGTGGATGATCAAAGGAAACTTGCTTTGAATAAAGGAGTTTAATAGTTTTTTTTAGAAAATGAAAAATAAATTCAGAATGGAAGAGTTACATGAATACCTTCTGTTTCTTGCATTAATCTGTGATTTTAATTATTTTTTGTACTCTAAAATGCACTCCTTGTCACTGAATCTGAGACAAGATGGAATTAAAAAGTATTTGGCACTGACCAGACAATACTTACATGACCGATGTCAAGCTTACTTCCTCTCAAAGTCAGATTTATGGGATGTACTGGCGTTTTTTGTACCTCCTTCCCATCTGCCAGTCTTCATTCCTCTGTGTTTGGAACCTCAAGTTTTCACTGTGTATCTCTGCACACTCATTTTTCAGTCTTACAGAAGTCCCATATACCAGAGGCTTCAAATACAGCCCTGTTACCCCTCATGGGAGATTATAACATGTTAAAGAATAAGAGAATAGCTTTTGTTCTTTATTTTCAGGAACTGTTTCTGCAGAAGGTAGCTTCGCAGTTGAGTTTGCTTCCCACCATAGGAGCACTGTGCTGTTTCTGCTCTGAGAAGGTCCCTTTCTCCCTTTACTGGTGTGGAAGGGCTGTGTGTATGCAGCCCTTTCTCCTTGCTGCTCTTTGTCTATGGGATGAATAATCTGGGCTGTCTTAAATAGTTTATGTCTCTCTTGGGAGACTGAGGCAAGGGACTTGTCTAATCAGCATGGGTCGGCACCATCAACCAGTTGGATCTGATCGCTCCAGACACACTTAGAGCCACGATTCCACAGCAGATGGCACAAACTACATGCCTCCTCCTCTCTGTTTTGATGTCTTGTTTTTTCAGGTCCTTCCTCAGTCCCCTAAGGTTTTGGCAGGGATGCCCCTCTGTCCTTGGGGCCTGACCAGATGCAGTATATTCTTGTAAAAAGTTGGAGAAGTTGTCTCCAGCTGAGCAGACAGCTCTAGAGCTTCAGGCAGGGATGGCTTAGGGCTGTGTCCCCAGTGGTGGACAGCACATTGGCTTTGACCACAATGCATTTACTTGTGGTGATCTCCCCTTCTTCACTCTCTTTCTCCATGATGCACCAGGCTTCTTCTCCTGGAAATTTAGTCCAGCCTGGTGTT
The DNA here is from genome assembly GCF_000703405.1 of Apaloderma vittatum. Lineage (NCBI taxonomy): Eukaryota > Metazoa > Chordata > Aves > Trogoniformes > Trogonidae > Apaloderma > Apaloderma vittatum. The sequence goes on along the minus strand of NW_009715374.1, from coordinate 6,389 downwards.
CTTGGTGCTAGCCTGCTGGGACATAGCTCTGCCAGTACTCTGGCATGTGGAGGAAGTAACTGTTCCTGCCTCCTCCTCGGCTTGCATACCTTTCATTTCCTGATATGATTAAAAATAGTTTGAGCTCTTAAAGATTAACTAGAGGCATGTTGTTTGTAGAGGAAACAAAACCTTGCAACTTTCTAACACCTGGGTGGTTAAAATAGGTTCTTCTCATCAAGTACTTTCCAAGACATTTCTGACCCCATCTGAAAACCTTTTGTTCTAATATCTCTTTTCAAGCACATCAGAAATAAAATGTTTTAGTGATGGGGCTTGTTCGACTGTATACAAATGTCTCATATCTAACCCATTCGGTACACCTCAGGTGGGACAGGTAACAGGTAAGTTCTTTTGGCAGGTGGTCTTGCAGGCAGATGTCAGTGGTTTTTGGTGACAGGTGATACTGAGGCATGTGAGGAATAGTGAGATTGGGTGCGGTGCAGACAGTAACGCTGTTTTTTCCTCCTGTATTCAATAGGTATCATCCTCGTGTTCTGTATATTGATATTGATATCCATCATGGAGACGGAGTGCAGGAGGCTTTCTACTTGACAGACCGTGTCATGACAGTGTCGTTTCATAAATATGGGAACTATTTCTTTCCTGGTACTGGTATGTGATTTTCTGTATAGTGTGAACCTGGCCTCGCTTCAGAGTCCTTTGAAAGCTCTGCTGGAGTAGAAAAGTGTGAAATCACAAAATTAGAGAAATGATGGAAGAAAGGATGTGGAAAAGCAATTAGAGAGGAACAGAAGTACGGTTATTTGTAAGAAGGAGGGATCGGAGCTAGGTTAAGAGATCTCAACCCAGACCACATCTGGCCTTTGAATACCTCTGCAGTCTCGGACCTGCTTTGACTCTCCTGTTTCTCCCTGGCCAGGTGACATGTATGAAGTCGGCGCAGAGAGTGGTCGTTACTACTGTCTCAACGTTCCTCTACGGGATGGCATTGATGACCAAAGTAGGTGTTCCCTGCTGCTTTCCCTTGCCCAGGCGTTTGCTGGTCCTTCTGCACCGGAGCCATGACAAATCTACCTTTCTCTCCAAAGGTTACAAACACCTCTTCCAGCCAGTCATTAACCAGGTGGTAGATTACTATCAGCCCACCTGCATAGTACTGCAGGTAAGAAAGCAAACCCCTGTGCGCATGCCCATCCCTTCCAGAGAATGTAGGGTGGAGAGGGCTGCTGTTGAGGTGTTGCCTTCTCTTCCCTGGGGAATTGACTTAGGCTTGTTCTATCTGAGCTGCTGTCTGTACCCCAGAGGCAGTGAGGGTGGAGATGCTCATGTGTGTCAAAGCAGCATCTCTGTCGCAAAAATTCAGTAGTTCTTTTCTTGTTCCCCAGTGTGGTGCCGATTCCCTGGGCTGTGACCGTTTGGGTTGTTTTAACCTCAGTATAAGAGGACATGGGTAAGTACAGTGGGGCTGGAGCAGAGCAGTTAATTGAAAGACCATCCTTTAGTCTCAAGGGTTCTAGTGAGTCCTCTGTGGCAAGGCTTGAGCTTTGACTTTGACATTCCAGCAGTTTGGCGTTTATTTTTAACTCTTCTGTGAAAGGAGGGGAGCTCAGAAGGAAACTTTGCACAAGGCACCACAGGGCGGTGATTTGTGGAGCAGCCCGTGGTTCCGGCTCCCGAGGTGGAAGCCCTGAACTCCAGGTGTATCACACCAGCTGTGGTGTTGTTGGAGTGTGCGATGACACTTCTGACACCTGAATGTGTCCTGCAGTTAACAGCTCTGCCTTCTTTTTTTGTTTGTTTGGCTTTTCTAGAGAGTGTGTGGAGTATGTAAAGAGCTTCAACATCCCTTTGCTGGTCCTGGGAGGAGGTGGTTACACAGTCCGCAATGTAGCACGATGCTGGTGAGTCTCTTGTTGAAGAGCACTGGTTAAGCAGTTGCTGTGGGCACCATGTAGCTTTCTCTGAACTGAGCTCATCTTATTCCATGCTTTCAGGACTTACGAAACATCATTGCTTGTAGATGAAGCAATTAGCGAAGAACTCCCATATAGTGGTAAGTTGGAGCTCCATTTTTTTCCTCGTTAGTTGAGGTCAAGTATTTGTTATATCAACTGAAGAATTAACACTTTTATTCTTGACTGACCAGAGATAAGACCCCGAGGTCAAAGTGACAGCATTTTCTCATCTTAAAGATGGCCTTACTCATCTCTGTGGCCCACTTCTGGGCTTTACTGGGCAGACACACCCTTACTGTGTTATGTGTCATTTAATTTCCTATTTGGTGACCCGAGACCCAAACATTACTTTTGCTCGCTCTGTTTTGTATAATTTCTTGCAGTTGCAGAGCTGTACATCACTCTGCTTTTTAGGGTCTGGTCACTCCCTAGCATGCTGGGAGAGTGAGCTCTGCTCTCTGCAGAGCAATGCGGGCTCGGCTCCCTTGCCTCTGTGAGGTAACGCTCTTGCTCACTCCATCACAGAGTATTTCGAATACTTCGCTCCAGACTTCACCCTTCATCCTGACGTCAGTACGAGGATTGAAAATCAGAACTCCAGACAAGTGAGTGTTTGCAGCTTTATTGCAATGTCAGCTGTGTACTCCAAAACCCAGTAGTCGGTGATCTGTCCTATGAAACCAGGTAGAGCCCAAGGAGAAGGAATTCTCATGGGGCAGAAAACTGATAAAAACTAAGTAGAGCCTTTCCTATGGGATGTCAGAAAGTCTCATAGCATTTGAGAACCTTTCTAGGTTGTCTTACTGTTTTCTGTGTGCTCGAGTATCAATAATTGAAGTGACTCCCACCTCTCCTCTGCTCTGATAGAACAGCTTTTTGCACCAATTTGTTTCTTAAAACCACCACATGGATGATGCAGGCCCAGGTAGCAGTGACTCTGTGCAGACTGCCAGATCTCCCTGTGGTGATCCCTCTACTGTTTGGTTTTTTTTCTGTGTAGTACTTGGATCAAATCAGGCAGACGATATTTGAGAATCTGAAAATGCTGAACCATGCTCCCAGCGTGCAGATCCACGATGTCCCTTCCGACCTGCTCAGCTATGATCGCACAGATGAGCCCGATCCGGAGGAAAGAGGTTCTGAGGAAAACTACAGCAGGTACCAGATCTTGTTCTGGAGAAGTGGGCTTCCCTTTCTGTCTCTGCTGGGACGGGCAGGTGACACGCTAGAGACTGTCTGTTTCCTAGAACAGATACTAAGTCACCTCTGTGTCTCTGGTTGTATGCAGGAAGGCCCTCTCTAGAAATGTGTGATCTCACATAACGTTTCATGGGCTGTTTGGGCGTCTTCCAACTTTTGGCAGTGTGTCCTAGGCTGCTTTCTCTGTCCTCAGGGATCCCAGGGCTCTCCATGCTGATGGTGGTTTTCTTTCCCGCAGGCCTGAAGCTGCCAACGAGTTTTATGACGGTGACCATGATAACGACAAAGAGAGTGACGTTGAGATCTGAGGGCTCTGATGTGGGGTTCTGGACTATGGGGGTGTCCCACAATTGGACATGGGTGCTTGGAGCAGATAACTGGGCCATGTAGGAGCCAATTAGCCCTCCCTTTGTATGTGATTGCATGCGGTGGCAGCAGAAACAGCACCACTGCAGGCTTCTGCTACCTGGAGAGGCAGAGAGCAGTGAAATGTGTTCCTTATTTTCCACCATGTGTCATGGTTCCAGGTGTCACTGCTCTGGGAAATGGAAATTCAAGCAGCGCTCGAATCCATGTTGTGTACTGGCTGGCAGCTGTGTGACTGCCTTCAAAGCTTGACCGTGCTGGTTCGGTCACCTCCCATAACTCCTGTGCGGGCTTCTGCCAGCATGGTGGGAGCTGGAGCAGGCTGTGCCTATGATCTCTGCCTCTCTTCAGCAACACAGGATACATCCCACTTTTCCTGGCCCTCCACTCAGGTACCCAGCTGACTGTCCTCTGACGTCTGCCCTGAGAGTTGCTTCCTGATGTCCCTTTAACCATCTGATGCTCCCACAGCTCTTTTTGAGAAGACCAAGGCCGGTTGTGGGACAGGGGGTCACGAGTGTCCCTGGAGCAGGGAGCAGCTTGATGGAGCAGGATGGAAGGATGTAGTCTTGTTTGTTCACCCCCGTGCTCAGTTTTGTGTTCACAAGAGTACTGCAACACTTTGCCGAGTTGGACCTAACTTCCTTGTTTTCTTTATTCTTCAAGAGGCTAAAATCACTGTGGAACAGAGGTTTAGCTGCCAAGGTCAGTACATAGTGTGTCTTGCACCTCTGATGTAGCTTCCAGCTGTGTTTTCCAAATTCACACATGGCCCTTCTGTGTGTTAGCAAGAGATTTGGGCTGCTTGCTCAGAATGGAAACCATTCCCTCTTGACGGTATCCAGAAGATGTCACTCTGCTTCAGGGGTGAGGGAAGCTGCTTCCTCCAAGTCCCATCTCCTTGCCCTCACATGGCAGAGATTTCTCTTGGCTGTCCTCGAATCCCAGACTTTGCTGCTCCCTCGCCAGAGTCGTTGCCTGGTACCTGTTGTGGTTTGTGTGCCCTTTGGGGAGGTGGGAGGGCTTTAGCCTCTGACTGTACTGTTCTGTTTGTTTACTGATGTCTTTCAACATTAAATGAAGAGGCAGTATTTTTCTTACCTGACCTGTTGTTTGCCTGTTTAATGCTTGCACCTTTTTGGCTGCTGTTAAGAACGTGCATATCGTCCCTGGCAGGGTATTGTCCTTCACCATCTGACCTGTTGGAATGAACGGAGGGCATTCAGCTCCTCGAAGTGTATGCTGGTGAGTTTTCAGCCTCAGTGCACAATGAGAGGAGAGCACCCTGAATTCCTCAAGCCAGGTGGGATGGTGGCCACTCGTGCTTATGCCTCTGAGTGTGGCAAAAGCTTTGCAGGAAGCTGCAGAGCTGATTCAAGAAATCTTTCCTGGAATGGTTTTAAATATCACGTTTTCTCTGAGTTGAAATTTCCATAAGAATCTGTACTTTGCAGTCTTGGTTCCCTAAAGCCCTTGTTAGTGATTGTTTCTAGACCTGTCACTATTTCCCTCTCTGCTCCTCCTCCCCAGGTCCACGGCACTTGTCATTTATCGAATAAGCTCATGCTGGCCGGCATGGGTTGACAATCCTCTTGCATCCAGCCTCTTCCAATAAACCTGTGGAAAAAAACAAGAGAGGTAGAAAAGAAAAAGGTATTTAACCTGGGAGGTGAGGGCCAAGAGATGCCAACTTGACCAAAGCTGCTGTTGTGTTTGCAGGCAATGCCTGTTCCCGTTAGGATGTTTACGCAACTGCCAGCCCGAGGCTTCAGCTTTGTGGGGAGCAGGTAAAGCTTGGCCAGAAGCGAGCTATAGTTTGTGTAATTACAGTATGAAGTATTAAGTCAGTGTTACTCCTGCTAGGTGCCAGGAAAGTAAGTTATGGTGGAACTAGCTGCTGTGTGAGGAATGGCACAGCTCCTGTACAAGGAATAACTCAATGGATGAGCATTCTTAGCTGAGGACTGAGAACTGAGCTGGGAAGGGATTTGTGAGGTCTATAAAGCCGCAAATGTCCGAGAGCATTTCTCCAAATATTTAGATATTGGAGAAGCATCACATCAAACTCAGCTCAAAAGGTGGAGGTGGCCTGGCACCCACCTAGTTAAGCCATACAAGGTTTAGCCACCCAGGTATTATGAATGTGGGTTCGAAAAGAGCCAGGGGAAAAAAATAAATACCAAGATTGTTAATAAAAAGCCACTTGTTGCAAATTGTGGATGACTGGGTGAGTGTGGAGAAGCATTTCTGTGTGCTTACCTTGAACCAGCCCTGTGTCTGCTGCTGTGGGGTGGGCACTGGGCTGGATGGGCCTTACCCCACAGCTGTGTTGGCTTCCAGTGTTCTGAGTAATGTACTTTGCAAGTCAGAAAACACAATGTGCTGCTCTAGTGGCTTGCCAGACTGGTGAAAAAGAAATGCTTGTGGCCGAATGGAAAATAAACTTGTTTTCTTCCTGCTTGCCCTGTCAGGTGGCACCAGAGAGCTGGCTTGTTCCGTCTGCTGCTGTCATCACCCCTTGCAGCAAAAGTGAGGTACAGGGTGAATCCAGGTAGCAGGAAGTGTTTGCTTTGGGGGAAAAGGGGAATTCCCCCTTTGTAATTATCTTTTATCTGGGAAGACAGGAATGACCCTGCAATCCCACCCAGGCAGCCTTTTGTCCCAGCACAGGCCTGGTTTTCCTTTTTTTAGAGTGCTGCTCTATCCTGTGTTTTTAAACCAGGCTGGAAATTTGAAGTATCGTCATATCTGGGTGTGTCTAAAGGTGGATTTGTTTTGCTTTGTGGGTTTTCTGTTTTGTTTTCCGAGAGGAGGTCTGGAAATGGCCACGGAATGACCCGCACGCTTCCCCACCTCCGCACGACG
>NW_009715373.1:0-7960 GCF_000703405.1 Apaloderma vittatum | reverse complement strand
TTGCAGGCGCCAGCCAAAGCTCCCCTGCAGCCCTCGCAGAGACTGTGGTGGGGCCGGGATTTCCCTGCAGCCCTGGTCACACCGGGGTGACGCAGGAGCTCTTCCCTCCTATTTTCTCCCTACTCCTGTTGAGGAGGAGGAGGGAGAGAACAGCTGGGTGAGCATCTAGCAGCCAGCCAAGATAACCCACCACACTTTGCAAAGAAGGTCTGAGTTTTGCCGTTACATCGGCTGCACTTCTCCACAGGATTACCTGCATTGATTATGACTTTAGTGGTTTTTTCTACCTATATAATTATGTAAAAGCAAAACTTGTGATTGATGCTTTTGGCCTCTATATCCAGATTAATAGCCTTTATTTTTATTTATTGAAAATATCTTACATCTCTATAAGTATTTCACTGCACAATTTGTATAAGCTGACTATTATAGCATTCTTTAATGATAGTGGCAAATCTCTGTCTCAATGGCAGATTGCAGTTCTTTTGTTCTGTTTTGGTTTTTTTTCCTAATACTAAACTTAATTAAAATGGCAGTCTTCCAATGGCTTTTTTACCAGGAAAAGAAAAATGACATCTGTACACAATAAAGCTATTGGTCTTGGGGCTTTCAATAGATGTTTCCTTTTTTTTCCCTCAGATATGCAAAAAAATATACTATTGTCCCTGTCTAATCTACAGTTATCTGTTTTTCAATTCTTTTTTTTTTCAGTCACACAAAGTCTGAGCTCACCCTTGTTAAGAGTGAATCTTGCCTCCAAGAGAACCTGAGAATGCATCTCTAAACATCCTGAAGGAATCATCTGCCACAAGGCAGTGGCGGAATTTGGCATGAAAACACAATCAGAAGATAATAAACAAAAACACAATCAGAAGATAATAAACAAAACCATTCAGATGTAAGTCAACTGAGTCTTTGGGTGGGGTTTTTTTCAGGGAATTTGTAAAAAGAGCTATGAATAATATAAAAAAGAAAGTGAAAAATATGATGTTTTGTTATGTAGTTGACTGACAAATGTTTCAGATTCCAGAGTCTACCTCTGATTCAAAAGCATTAAGGGTAAGCAAAGCCTATTGCAGGTTCAAGCAAACACTGTGATTTCATGAGAAGTCTGAGCTCCATCAGACTGACAGTTCATGTACACTGAACTGTTCACCCCAATTCTCCTTTTTTATACTCCTGCAATTTTGTGTAGTGTCTACGTTTTAGGGTCTCACAAAGTTTTATTCACTTGTACATTAGGAAAAAAAAGTATTTTTGGTAGAAAAATGAGAATAAAGAGTTGCTGGGGGCAAGCTCCTAGTGAGGCAATACCTCATCCTAAGAGCTTCTACTCAAAAGCTAGACTCAGAGCTTGTTTTTCTCCAGATTACAAGTTTCAACTGTCACAAAGCACAAGATTAAGAGTTATAAAAATTAAGAATGCTACAAAAGAGAGCCTTTCTACATTGCATACATCGGTGCCCCAAGCTAGTTAAAAATGCCAGATTAATACGCAACTAATTAGTATTTCTTTAACATAGCTATGTTTCATTTCTGTTCTGTGATGTACCCCATCTCAAAGCTGTCCCATAAGGAGACATCTGAGAAATCTCGTCATTCTTTCTTTCAATGCTGAGCTACCAGTCTTAATATATCAATGTTATAAAACATCTATACCAGATATTTATGTTACCTGATGGCTTTGAAAACCTATTTTAATCAAGAAGCAGCTGACACATTGAATATTTCAGTTCAAGTCAGTTTTCAGTAGATAAAATACTGAAGAGTAGTAATATAAGGGCATAAATGACAATGTTCGTTAATCCTCAGCTTTAGCACCAACAAGATACAAGCAATCATCTGCAAAATGTAGCAGGAGGAAAAAAGGTTTAATGATTCTAGATCACCATGGGCCTACCACCAAAATAAGGGAAATATTAGGCAGAAGAGAGGGATGAATGAACTCAGGGGAAACAGAAGCAAGAATGAAATCCTGTCTCACTGAAATCAGTGGCAAAACTCTTGAGATTAGCTAATAAATGCTTACAATAAGTAAACTGAAAAAGTAGAAAAAGTAAAAAACTTGCACTGGGTTAAGAGAGCCCAACAGGAGACAGACTTTCCAGCATTTCTTTGTTATGTACTACTTTTAACCTCAATTCATTTCAGAAAATAAAAACATCAAAAAGTCTGTGGATGAGGTGCTTTATAGGGAGCCCATCTATTTGACCCGAGTGATTACTGTTTCTGTGCATACAAAAAGTAAGTTTCACAATTTTCTGGCAGAATTTGTCATTTCAAATTACTATTTGAATTAAAGCATGGTTTTTTTCACAGTGTCCTTTCCCAGTCATGAACAGAACACTGAAAAACTTATTGATTCATTTTCCATGTATCCGTTTACTTCATATTCTTTTACTCCAACTTTTAATCACTAGCAGGAAAATCTTATCTCTCCCTAGTAAACAGGTCAACATTTTCATCTTCAAAACCCTGGAGAACCTAAATAATTTTTCTTAAGACTGAGAAGTAGAGATTCTGCCTGGACTGATTCCTTCTCTTATTTTTGCACCTGCATGATGCTCCTGGATTATCGTGCTGTCAGCTGCCTCTGCACAGAAAACACTATTATACATGCACATCACTGACTGAAGTCTCTTGCTTTTTCAAGCCATGCTCACCCACTTCAAAGTTGATACTGCGCCATCAGCACTATTTTAGCACAGGTTTCAAAAAGCATTTCGTTATTTAGGCTTCCGCAACAAGGACACCCTGCATATTGTGGCAAGACAGGCACGAGATAGAGAGAAGAAAGCATAAATAGCTGACTGGTGTAGAGGGAGCAGTGACAAAGGTTCCTACTTTTGTTTGCAGAGAAGTCTGCAGCGGAACGAGTAACGGCAGCGCTCAGTCCTCTTGTGGCCCCACATTCCTTTTAACACGAGCCAGGAGCAGTTGGCATCTCTGAACTTTTGTTTACCTGGATACCATATCAAATTGATGGAATACTTCATCTGTCAGGATTTTTGAGGATTACAGAAAAATTGTCCCTTTAACGTGCACTTGCAAGTCTATTTCAGAACACAGGAGTTTTATGTAAGCAGTGTGTTATTTGGAAATAATGAGGAGGTAGCTGGTGTTTGCAGAGGTCAAAGATATTAGTGAAAGCGCCTAAAATTTTAACTAAATGCTAGGTGTTGGAGCAGAAATTGCAAAAAAAAAAGGAATAACATGCTGCAAAAAAAGTCCTGTGGGGCACAAATACATGATCTGATATTTTTTGACAGTTTAGCTAAGTCCATTGTATTGAGAAAAGAAAGATTCCGTATGAAATCAATTCTGTTTGCAATACATATCCTTGGATGTTGTGAAGAACCATTTCACATCATGGAGACGTCATCTTTTTCTTTAGGGCCTAATCCAAAACCCATTTAAGTCAGTGCACTGGAAATGACTCACCTCAACTAGGAATGATCGCATCTGCCATAAGATTTGTTTCATATCTTTACAGTTTCAAAAGCATCACAAACATATTTCTAGGAACTGGAGAGGGAGGAGGGACATACCCAAATGCCCCCAAAACTTTGTTTAGCTTTTTCACCCTTTGAAACTTTTAGCATAGTTTTATTATGGTGGTAAAAAAAATGATCCATCACAGAACACAATGAAAAAGGAAGTACAAATATTGTTTTTACAATGTATAGTCTGCATTAGTACAGTCACATTATTATTCACTTTTAAGGTAATTAAAACATTTTGTCTAAAATGTGTAAATAAAATAAAAGATACAATAGAAACACATATAAACATGTCACATTAAAGAGTTTCCTTGAAAATGAATAGACTGGAAAAAAGGAATCATGATGCATACGGAAAGAGATAAAAAGAGCAGAAAGTAAAAACCAAAATACTCAAGTCAAGACTCTTACACAAACAAATACATGGTGATGGAAGAGAATGTGAAGTTTACATTTGAAGTTTTCTGTACCATTTAATTTTGTATACGTAAACAATGATGAAACAGGAAACTTCCACAACAGAACTATCTGGATGGCAGTTTACTCCACTGAGAAGACGACAGAGGTAAAGATATAAATACTGCCATAGTGACAGTTTTACACACAGTTTCATTACTAGGTTGAAGTCAAACAAATCAGAGATGCATTTGTGAAAGAACTTATTAATAAGATGCCTAGAAGATCAACAAAGAATTCACATACTGTTAGTGCCACATATAGGAAAAGAATTTTTTTATCGAGTTTTGAGACTCAAATAATAAAATGCAAAAAAAACCCCCAAACTCAAAAAACCCTCTCAAAAACTACACCAAAACACAGTGTTGAAGCTGGTGCTGATTAAATTGTGGAATCCTTCGCCAAACAGTATGTCAGATGTCCCATAGCTTAAGATAACAGAGACTTGGAAAAAAATCTGAGGGAGGAAATGGGCTGGAGAATGGCCAAAATGACTCACAAATCTTTACTACTACTAATCCAAGTAAGGAAGGAAAAGAAAGATAAAGGAGAATAAACAGTGCTCTCCCTTCCTTCTCTTACATGAATGGCCAGCAGCATCCTCCAGCAACGCTGCAATCACATCTTTCCTCCTCCCACCCTATGACATGTGCTCCAGTGACCTCCACTGAAAATAGCAAACTTCGCATTTACTTTAGCTACGTGGGATTCACTCTTGAAGGAGAAAGCTAAAGAACAAATCTTATCTCCTATACCTTACTGCATGATTGTGTCTTTGTTCATTTCGAATATAGCAGAAGTCTCTCCAGAATAGTTTTATTTTAAAATAAATTATAGCGCAGGAGAGAGGGGTAAAAATCCAGGGCGTGTGTTTTTTGGTGTTTTTTTTTTAACTCACCATTGTGTTCCTTGATTAGTAATTAAAATTCTTTTTACATTCCATAAGAAAAGAAGGGACAGGAGCATGATTTTCTTTTTAGGTAACTACTGTAGGAAGACAGTCTGCCTACTACTTGATATGATAGCTTGGTGATTAGAGATCTTGCCCAGCAAACTGGAAAGCCAGGTTCAATTCCTTCTTCTGCTTTAGCATATTCGGGATCATATCTTCCATTCTCCAAGCAACATACATTATGCCATAGGCTGCTTGATGCTTTTTGAGCATTTTTGGTTTCTGCTTTAGTAAGTCACTTGCCAGTTTTCCAATTTCTGTGGCATTCAGCTTTTTTTGTGCTAACTCTGAAGTAAAGCATTAGATGGAAGGAGGGGCAGAATGTTTAATATCTAAAATTAGCCCTGGAATGCCTTTCCTTGGTGGGCAGCAAAGAGGCACACAATCCCCTTTTCAAGCACGAAAAACTTCAAAAATCAGCTTTCACTCCTGTTTTTACCTCTGCACTCAGTGAAATGCACAGAGATGGCTGGAAATAAACACACTTACTCCATTTCCCTTTCTGTTTTCACTACCTCTAGTATAAATCATGAAAACACTTAGCAAAGTCACTGAAATCACTGTGCTATATAATAGTTTGATGGTAGAATCCATGTTTTGGACTGTTTCTTACACACTCCTCTATTATTGGCCATGTTGACAAAATTTCTCAAGAAAAGTCCCTAAGCCTATACTAGTTTAAGACTTTTATTTATTTATTTTATTTTCCTACTTCAAAGAAAAGATGGGCTTTTTTGACTTAAACGAGTTTACATTTCATGTGCATTTGTTGTTTTCTAAGTGTATGAAAGTTTCTTAATAACTAATAGTTTTGAAGTACCTAAAATGCCCAAACATATACAGAGCCTACTCATGAAAATTTGATGTCAATTTTTTCATATTTCCTGCAATCTGTACATAGTTTGTCTAATTATTTTTGGAAGTACATCTGCTTGGACACCTGCAGAATTACTGCAAGCTGTCATTTTCATTCTTGAAACATTATTTAAATTTTAAATTTGGCATCTGCCAAAAGCAAACAAGAAATACTATTAGATATTATAACGCAGCATCAAATATTTGGCGAATTTGACTGAATCACACAGAATGACAGACAGTGCCTTTAAAACGGATCTTTATGTCAGCACTATAGAGCAGAAGAAATATCACCATGAATTAATGTATTTCTAGTAAGATATATTTGTTATGATTAAGTCCCCGCAAAATTGATTGGATGAGATAACTTGTAAGCACTGACAATATGTTTTTCCCCCTCAAAGTCCTGTCAAACACTTTCACATTGGTCCCAGTAATACGAGTCTCAGTAACGGGCCCTGTTTGACAGACTAGGACACAGAAAGCTGTCAACCTAAGAGTAGGCTGAAGATGATTGTTAAGGGGATTTGGTACTTCGTGTATTTTGCCTAATAGGGGAGCCTGTGCTCAGCATTTCCTGAAGCAAAAGAAGACAGATGAAATCTCTGGGCACTTCATTGCTGCTGCCTCTCAAAGATTTCCTGTCAAAACGGGCCTATAAGGGAAGAAAGGTTTTCAATAAGAAAGGTTTTTTTACCTGGCAGGATTTCCAGTCTTGCTATGAAAGAGTTTGAAGGCAGTGTCTTTGTAAAAACACTGCTGCCAAACTACCATATCTAGTTGTGTTTAAAAATAAAAAGCAATATGATTCACATTACCATAGTGTATACTGTAAAACCAGTTTTGATTGACACTCTATCCATATTTTATATAGTGCTTTTTTTCCGTTCGTCAAATGGAGCAAGTGACCTTGATGTCAGTGTGCTTTGCAACTTAAACAGGGAAAGCATATTTGTTGTCAACTTCTTTAGGGATACAATTTTCAACAGAGTACGCAGGGAAAAAGAACATGACTCCCGTTATTATTAATAGGAGTTATTAATGTAATTCCCTGTTCACCTCATTGAGACTTCAACCTTTTATGTCAGTCTTCTTAGAAGGTTGCACCTATGTAAATTTTAGCTGCACAGAATTCAAAGGCACAAAGAAAATGACAATTCTTTTGGTACCAATTCTAAACAAAAAATGTAATACATAACTGAAAATCTACTGTTCCCCACAGAATTTAATCTTGGGTGCTACACAACAAGTGATCAGCTGCATTAAAAATAGCTACACTGCAACCAAAAAACCCAAATGTTTTCCCTTACTTCATCATTAAAAATAAGCAAACAAAAATCTCATTTTCAAAACTTTCTAGGAATCTGGAGACTGCTTTGAGAAAAATAAAACATCTAAAATGCTCAGGTAATGGAGTAAGTGAGAGATACATTTGAAGATGTTTCTCTGTTTATTTGTGCAGAAGAGATCTACAAAAACAGTTAATAAGGAGCCATACTGAAAACAGTACACAACTTCAGCGGGAAAATGCCTACATTAATATATTACAGAAGGTGTTAAATGAAGCAAATTGGAAATTCCGAATCAAAGATGCAACGTGTTTACAAACTCCTTCAACCTTCTCTCCGCCACACAGGCTTAAATAGCAAAACAGTCCAAGGTATCGCAAAGAAAGCAGTTGGTTTTTTGTTGCCACAAACACCTAGTACTCACGCAGACACCCTTACCAAGAGTTCAGGGGGTCTATAATTGTAACGCTCTGACTTGGTAGCAAATCAGGGATTCATATTCCTCAATGTAAGACTGTTTTTGGAGACTATTGTATGAAATATTTTTAAATGCACTCTTCTAACACCTATGTGAGGATATAAGCTACAAGCTTATTTCTTCCAGCAACTTTTCATCAGGTAAATCTCCTGTAATCCATCTGAATGGGATCCCAATCTCATCACAAAAAAAAAAAAAAAAAAAAAGAGGAAAAAATAAAAGGGTCATTCACCAGACAGGAAAGACAGAGGGGTCGTATGGCTCACTTTGGAGCAGTCTTTCTGCTTTGAAAGATGTAAAATCAGGCTTTTCCTTAACAGACTGCCAGAGTTTCACACAATGATACTCCTGAAAGTAAAGAATTGATGCTCTGAACCTAGACACGTTTCTCTCACTGTGACATAGAATCATAGAATCATATCAGCTGGAA
>NW_009715372.1:0-63957 GCF_000703405.1 Apaloderma vittatum | reverse complement strand
ATATATATTTATATATGTATAAAAAAGGATGCTGCACAGCATTCGAGTAGGTGCCACACTTGCGGTTTGGTCTAACTCCATCCTTTTGTTAATTCAGAAAATTAATATCAATTCCCTTTTTTTATTAAGCAAGGTCTTATTTGATTATTTGTTCTGTGCTAATTAGAATCTTCTTATATACTCCTTGGTTAAGGATCTCCACCTTCAGAGGTCAGAGAGAAGAAAGCAGCACAGATTAAATTAGGTCACTTAACCCTCAGAATGCTCCCATTTCTCAGCAAAAGTTGCCCTGCACGTAAGGACGCAAAGGGGAAAATGCTTTGAGAGACACACGTGCAGAATACGTGAGAAAAAGACAATGTTTTGGGACAGAAGTGACATCATCAAGCAACACCTGCTTTCCATAACTATGAGGGCTTTGTCATGCTGTGGTATTTTCATGGTGAGCTTCACCGTCATGCCATAACTGAAGACGCATACTCTCCTGAGAACTGCCCAGTGAAAAAATAAACAACCAGATTACTAAAAAATTCAAAAAGATCAGAGGAATTTAGCAGAAAAATCAGAAAGGCACAATAGCGTTGCCTAACTCATAAGCCATCTCCATAACACCCTACCTCGATAAAAGCATGGGAAAGCGCGCAGTTTTTACGTTGCATTTGTGTACAACCTGGCCGAGGAAAATTAGAACAAACAAACAAAAAAATACCCAAGTATTAAACTCTTTATGATCTGCTTGGAGACTTCAGCATCAGCTCCCAATTCTTCGCGGGCTCAGCTACTTTCAATAGCATAAATTGCACTGAGTCATTAAAACCCAGAGCTTATTGCATACCATCTGCAGGCGGCGAGAGTTCCTCTACTCCCAAGCCGTAGCTGTTTTCCTGGCAGGCTGCTGCGCTTGGACCCACTGCAAGACTTCTTTGCGTCTGCCTGCGCTGCGCTCCCCGAGGAGTCGGGTCCACCTTAAAGGCATCAGTTTAGCTGCGGAAAGAGAGCTGCAGAAGCCCGTTAGACACTTTTCCAGAGGCCATTCGAACACCCAAGCCACCAAAATATTTGCCTGATCTGCACGAAAACCTGAGCGAAACCCACTCCTGCGACGGCCAGCGGCTGCCACGTAGGTTTACAACAGGAATAAAGAAAGAACACATTTTTCCCTAAACCCAGACGACGACGTAACCCAGATAGCAGAGGCAAGAAATCATCTGTGGGCAGAGTGACAATGGGCAATTTAGCTTGATTATATCCTTGCAGATCTTCCTATTTATAACAGTTTGCATTATTTTGAAGGAAAACGGGTTTGTTTTTTTCCCTGTGCATCAGCTCTCACCACCAAAAGTTGTCATTAGCTCCTGATTAAAAGAGGCTTTAAATAAAGAGTGGAAACAAGCCCAAACAAAGAAGTGCTGCCACATCCCAGCCCTGTTGTATCAGACTGACTGCTGCAAATGTCAGTTCTATTTACTGTTTGGAGTCCACTAAGCATTTCTCTGGTAGGAGAGGCGAAACTGGGAATACTGGGACAGATGGGTGAGAAAAACAATAGAGGAGAAGACGTAAATAAATAAGCAACCATGGGACCCATGTGTCCAGGAGGGTCCCAGTAGCTCGTACCAGCAACATACAGGCAAGTTTGCCCACAGATGCAGTAAACAAATTAAATAAGCTTCGCTAGCGAAAGCCTGACCTTTTCCATCTTCCCCTCAGCAGAAACTAAGCTCCGAGAGGGACCAAAAGAGGGTTAGAAATAGCAAAGATAATAAAGTCAGTCATCAGAAGCACAGAAGACTGAAGGAAGGAGACAGGCAGGTGAAAGGACAACCTGAAGCAAACCTGAAATATTGCAAGTCATCCTCTGTTGCCCAAACACCATGTGACATAATCCATCCCGCTAAGATAATGGCAGTGGTGTCACCAGGTGAGGCTAGGAGCTCCATTTCCACGCTGCGCGAAGGAGCCTGCTCTGCTTTATACATTAAACGGCTCATTTTTGGCACCGCCTGGGTTATTTAGCCCCTGCTTCATTAACCAGGAGGAGCACCGCTGGGAGTTGGCCGAGCACGGGGTGACGCTGCACTCTTCAGATGTGCCAGCTCAGTTAGTTCCGTCTCCAGCATGTACTGGTTTTACAAACATGACTTTTCGTCGAGATGACAGGCTCAACCCTCGTCCAGCCCTCGAGAGTGAGGAAAAACTAACTTCAATAAATGCAAAACAATTCCATTCGATGCCACCTTTTAAATGCAACACTTAACTCTACTGGGGCTTCTTGCGCTCCAACTGCTTGTGTTTCCATGCCACCGAGGTGAGGAAAACACTTTCTCCCTTTGCACAGAGAGGCCCTGGCTTTCCCTCTCTGCTTCGTGCTGGCATTGCATTAACCAGAGACTGGGTCCCCAAACAAAAAAAGCTTCTCCTTCACAAACCAACCATCAGCCAGAAGGTGGGGTTTTTTTTACTGCTCTTGACTGACCTTCACTTGCACTCCAACCCAGTAACCCTGGCAGGGCTCGGGTACTCGAGTAGAAGACAAGAAACCAAGTTGTCACCCCATTAGATCCAACTTTTTAGAGTCAGTAATGCTAAACTCTTCAAAATCAGAGCACGAAAGACAAGCAAAGGTGGGGGCGGAGGGAGAACAACCAAAACCAGATGTTTCTAAGCAGCTGGCATCTCCGTTTCTCCCAAGATGCTGATGAACGCAAACTCCGCGGCTTGACAGACCCCCATCGGCAGCCCTTTTCCGGCTAAAAGAGAGTTCAAATCAGCTCTGCTGGATTTAATCATCTTCTGCCCTGAAATAATAAACCAGGGGGAGGAGAGGGAAAGGATTTATTCATGTCACTAACCATCAAAAAAATGTTTACTGTGCTAAAATAACCCAGGTTCTTGAACTGTAGGAAGAAATAAAATAGGGGGGGGTGGAGGAAGGGAAGAGAAAACACCCAGGCAAGAGGGAAGTGTGAGAACATCAGCTCTGCAGATGAGAGGCACAGACATTGAGATGCTGGAGAAAGGTCAGGGATGCAGGAGGCCCTAGAAGTAACCACAAAAACCTTAAAGTACCAGGAAAAAACGAGCCTTTGGAGAACTGCTGAAACGCATCTCCAGCTCTGCCACACAAGGCAGTGGTAACACCACCCGCACAGAAGGATCACTTTGCCAGAGCGCAGCCTTCAAGATAGGTTTTCCACACCACATTCTTCCAGGATGGTCAACAACTTGCAGTGAAAATGTCTCAGTCCCTCTGCAATTCATTTCGGTCTTGTCACACAACCCAGCCTGCCTCCCTCCAGCTTCCATCTTTTTAGACTGGTGCCCACAGCTGGAAGCCTGTATAGATGTATTTTTTGATGCTTTGAGCATGTTCCCAACCTTTTGGAGCTCTCCCATGCTTTAGTGGTTATTTCTCAGTTTGGGAGACACTCTGCTCATGGGATCTAAGAGGACAGTGAAGGTGCAGTGGGAGCCAAACCAGCGGCTCACATCTCCCAGTGGAGGGCAACAGCCACCTGCAGAAAACAGTCCAACAGGAGAATTAGCCATCAACGGTGCAGTCAGCCCCTGCTTTTCTTGCTGCCTTCACACACCCTCAGGCTGCCCATCATCTGGAAAAGCTAAGAGGCCTCTCTAGATAAATCAGTGGAAAGCCACGGCGAGGACAACCTTATCAGGGAGAACACTGATAGAACGGAATCCAGTATCAGATTGTTTTCCATTACAGATCGTGCCTTTCGTTTCAGTCCTTAGGGGACAAGTGATGGAAGAAGATTCCCCTCCTCTCAGAATTGAATCAGATTATACAAGAACAAACTGAAAGTGCCGCACAATATCCTTCGATGTCCCGGTTTCATGATCCGGAGGCGTTCAAACCACCACGACTTAATGAGAGCTGAAGGCCAGGCTGGCCACCCGAAAGGACGTCTAGGCACGCGGGATGTTCCGTCCAGGCAGCCACAAGCAACATGGGCAAACCAGGAGCGAGAACCTGGAACCACAGGGAAGCAATTACTCTGCGACAGCCAATGCCTTGTAACCTATTTGAGCAGCAGGACGTCATTCCAGCTCCACCTGCAGGAATTTCTGCCGGTGAGAAAGCCTCGAAGGTTAGCTGGGAAAGGAATTGCTCAGGGAGGCGAGGGAAGTGAGCAGGTTGGTGGGGAGAAGCAGGCCACGGGTTAGAAAAGAGGAGGAGGCTTGGGGTTGCATAAACATTCTATTAAACACCTTGTAGAATCGAGAGGTTTGGGTTCCTCGGTGTAATCCCACAGGTAAATGCTGACTGCAGCTTCTCGAGAGTGCCTTCAAGCAATCTTCACAAATTCTGGCCCATACTCTCCGTTGGTTCAGTCTCTCTGCACAGTTTGGCAGCTGAAGCTTCCAGAAGGAACATTTGCTGAAACTGAATTTTACAGCAATGATAGAGAACATTTACAAAACGAAATCTGAATTCACAGAAGGGGACATTCACGATTTAAATGCCACTCCAAATGGAGTTACTCCTCTAAATCAGGAAACACACACAATTGGTATGTCCTTGCAAAATTACTCATCTCTTTAATTACAGGTTTGGAATATCGGAAGCTTAAAGTGCAAAAACCACTGCCTTTTAAATAATCAAAGGGGAGCATGCAGAAACTGTAGCCATCTCCAACACGTTTCAACTGGAGGAAGTAAAAAATTCATCACGTCAATTGAAACAAGGTATATGCCCAGCAAACACACCGACGACAGTCTAAATGCCTCCGAGGCCTTTGGCACTGAGCCGGAGCAAAAACCCACAGAGGTGAGGGTAGAGGTCAGTTAAGTCTCTGTGATGCTTCAAGCAACCCGACATGATTCAGGCATCAAGCTCAGGCGAAAAGAAGTAGCCACCCAAGTGGTTTCATAAGAAACCCATTCTATAAAATCAGGAACACTGTTAAGGTGTGAAAAAAATACTCTTGGTGGGAAAACCCTGAAGGTAAACCCCTCAAACTTTCAATTAGATTCTAGGGAGGAAAAGAAAAAATGAAAAAAAACCCCAACTTTCAAATCTAGGTAGTTCAAAAAATATATATATTTAAATATCATCTATACAGCACCAACAGCAACAAGGAAATGTACGAGCACATTATGGCTCACAGAAGAAATCCCTGCAGATAAAAGATAGCAAAAAAAGCCCTGAAGTATGAGAGACACGAGAGCTCACAGCACAGATCACCACTCCCAGAGCAAGCATCAGGCAGGGAGAGAAGCAGCAAGTGAGCACCAGGCAAGAAATGAAGAAAACTGCGACCCTGAACTGAGAACACATTTGTAACAGATCTATAAAAATCCCCATCTCCTATTTATATAGTGGATAAATACCTTTGCAGCTACCTAGGAAGCCATGCATAAAAATTCTGCACCAAGCTCCTGAGAAATCCCAACACCAGACTTCTTTGCTTCCATCTCTGTATCAATCCACTGCAAAGCTGTACTAAATATGCTTCTTTTCCTCCCCATGGCTAACAATGCAAGCCCAAAATGCCATGTATTTTATATGAATTAGCCAGGCTTGGCTCTGCCTACTTGGACAGCAACAATCACAGAAGAAAAAAATAATTAAAAAAAAAAGGAAAAATCCAATACAGCTTATTCACAGGCTGGAAATGTCTTGGAGCCCTGGGTGTTACAGGGTGATTTTTTTGCCTCACTCTCCAAACAGAAAAGCAGCATGGGAAGAACCAGAGAGCTAAAGTGGCAGCTGGACTGACCAAGAGAAATGTTTGGTGAAAAAAACAAAAAAAGACTGAGGGGGCCAGAGCAGCACATGCAGAACCAATAGCATCCTCTGTGTGAATCGTCCTAAATTGAATTTTTTTCACCAGCTTTGTAAACCAAATTGAGGCTTGTAGGAGACTCCAGAGAATAGCAGTGATTCAGTTAAGAAATGAGCCTTTTGCCCTATATACTGGCTTTGCAGGGATCTCAGAGAGAAAATGACGATAGGAAGAACGTATAGAACATTAACGTCCATGTCTGTGTATCCTTATTGCAGGGACAACCGATACTATCCTCCTTAAGTAATGAGGTGCCCTCTAGGAAGCGAGGATTAAGACAGGCTCAGCCCAAAAGGCTGAGCAGGCTCTCACCCAAGGAGTACTCATGGAAATTAAGGGTCGAGAGGGCTTGAATTTCCTCTGGGAACCTTTGCCAAACTGTTCCTGTTAGACGGAAAACCTCCAAATGCCCTTGAAAAGCCACCAGGGAGCGCCAGGCAGGGACACAAGCCCAGAAACTACCCATTCCCTGCTCTGCTCCAGCACAGACACACCGAGAGCTTGGTTCAGCAGAAGTGTACGTGTCTGCCAGAAGAGCAGCTCCCAAATTCCCATCACCCCCCCAGGGCCACCCCACCCAAAGAAGCACCCACCATGCTGAAGAATCAATGAAAACCAGCAGGAGCGGAGGAGAAGGTGCAATTCCATCCAGTGTTCAGCTTCTCCACTCCAAGACACTGGGTTTGTGGGGTTTGGGTTTTTTTTGATCACTCCCATCCAGATGTGCTCCTGCGTGATCTACTCGATGTGGTCCTGCTCAAGGACCAGGTGATCTCCCGAGGTCCCTGCGGTGATTCCATGGTGTCTGTGAGCACTGATAAAACTATTGATTAAACTTTAAAGGGAGGACTATCTTTGATCTAGAGGAGAGGCACAGCAGGGAAGGGATGCATTATTTAAAGGAGGGTTTGTGTTTTCCACCCCAGCAGCCACCACGAGATTGCCAGGCAAAGCACGGTACAACAGAGTCAAAATCCAAACACCCCGAGACAAACGTTACATGATAACGTATGCTTGAATAATCCGTTTATTGCTTCTGATTGTAACTTTAACAAGGTGCAAGTTTTATAGCTAATATTTTGGAGAACTACAACACGGGGTTTTTTTATGGCATGCCAAGGACTTGTAGGAGAATGAGTCTCACCTGAGTTTACTTCTTCCATCAGGGGATGGATTTTTCACATCAAGTTTCCTATCACACAGTGCCTATAAAAAAAAATCTAGCTGTAAACCTCCCAGTTTAAACCTCAGAGTTGAAAGCTGGTATCACAAAGGGAAAAAAAATCCTATGGGAAAATGGCTAACTGCAATAGGTTTTACATCTGTCTGAAAAGTTCTTCCTTCAACTCCACGTTCCCACGTACGCTACAAACCCCCGCCAGAATGCTCGAGACGGGCTGTGCCACTGACGTGCAACACACGCTACCAGGGAGGCACCGTGCTTTTGCCATTTTGTCATTTAAAGTCAACCACTCTTTTTTTTTCTAATCAAAGAAGAATTAACCTTTGGGGAAAAAAAAGAAAAAAAGAGAAGAAAAACCCCAAACAAACACGTGTGGGCAATCTCCTACAGTGCTGACACACTGGTTTTCATTTGCAAGCAAACATTCCTTTTTCCACGTTTACCTAGCTTCCCCTCCCCTCTTTGCCTTCACAGGCATTTCTCTTGTTTGCCTTTAAGTGGGCTCAGGAGTGCGTGTGTAGAGCCACTGCTGTTCCCCACATTACCTCCTGAACTCCTCTGACCCACTAGCTGTTCCCTGTGACAGAGTTGCTCATTCTAGGCAACATTATATATAAAAAAAATAATAATAAATAGAATCAGACTTTCAAAAAGGCTCCCATTCAGGGAAATCTATTATCATTAATGGCAAGCCTCCCAGAATCTGTTCTTCATTCCTTTTTCATTTTCAAATGTCAATGCGTGTTGTCAGAATGCAATTGTTTTCCTTAATCATCTGCAGCAGTGAAGTAGAAAGTACTCATCGTTGCGGCGTGGAAAAGTCACTTGCTTTATTCATACCACACTCAATTTCGAGAGGACGCTTTCCAGGCTGGTTTTGTCCTCAAGAATCAAGGCTTATACACACATCTTCCGTACGAGCTGCTAAAGATCCTTCCACACCGGGAAAATCAGTTTTCTTTGCCTGGGTTGCCACCAAAGGAAAGGGGCAGGTACGAGGACACGTGTTTGAAAAAAGCCTTAAGCGGAAGCCGTAAAGAAAATGGGGTGTCCTCTCACTTTAAGCTTAGGAACTAGGAAAATAATTGGGGCATCGTTGTGGTCTCGATTTCCAGCAAAGCCCGAAGGGCTAACTGCAGAACATCATTCTGCTCCTTTATCGCTTCTCAAGAGTCCCTCCTCAGTGTAACAGCTAAACACAATCTTTTCAGTTGGGTAATTGTTGTTTTTCCCCCTCCCCGCAATCACAAAGAAAAGCTGCAGAAAGGTGCAGGCAACAGACTTCTTAAAAGAGCTGTTGGCAACTCCTGGGAAACTTTTACATTTTGAACGCATTCTGCCCAATATTGTCTGGCGTTCTTAAGTTCCTCGATTTAGCACACAAAGCTATTTGCATGAAAATAACATCTTGAGAGTTTCTTACCGAAGACTTACAATGCCTTCCTTTAAAAAAACCAACCAACCAAACCAAAAAAAAAAACAACAAACAAACCCACCAAAACACCGCATAATTGTAGAATTATGTGTTGAACATCTCAGGTAGCTGGGGTAAGAGGAGAACGAAGCGCAAAACTGATTGCAAACATTTTTCTTTCATTTTAAATCCCATCAAGTTCTCATTCTCTGGCTGCCACTCACAATGCTGCTCCTGGATGCATTAATCTAGTGCTATTATCACCCTCTGAAGGCAAGGAGTGCTTTTATTAAAGTGAAGACAAATTAATTTAATGGTTTGACTGTCTGCGCTTCTAAAAATACACGTAGGCTTCCTCTTGATCTGCAGGTACAAAATTCTATATTGACACATTCTTGGTCTAAGCCCACTCCCCAAAGAAATACAAAAAACTATGATCATGGCCCTGTTCTTGTCTCTGTCACCATCACCGGGCGGGTGAACCAATCAAAGCTAGTTGGGTGATGTCAGAGCAGTTACAGGAGGTGAGAGGAGACAGAGCATGATGTAGTTAACCTACCCGTAAGTCTAGCTCCCTTGTATCACCCGTGAAGCAGATGATGATGTTTACTTCAATTGCCCGTGACTAACAGAAGCCCTGAATCGAGCTCTGCGTTCCCACTTCAAAATTCCAAGTAAAGGAGCCGTTTCTCGCATCGAAATCTTGAACTCAGATGGAAAAATCACTGCAGGAAAGCAAATGAACTCTTCACTCACCTGACCAGATGCTTCTGGAAATTAACAGCGTGCTTTTCAATACCCTACGGGAATGTGACCTGCCACAGGCCCGATTTGGAGAGATCCTAGCGAGGGAGAACTGTCAATGGAGAGGATAATCAATATTCTCTCTTTCAGAATGCTGCCCACCACCCTCGAGATCATTAGGATGTCCTAAGAAAGAACCTCTGCCACCACAGGAACTGTGTATGATGTTAGCTATCAGTAAAGGAAAGAGAAGCAAAGAAGGGAAAGCTCAAGAGGGAAGTGTAAACTGCATTTACCCCAAACCTGGAACTGCAACAGGGTTAGAGCGTTCAAAATCCTTAAAGGATGGATGTTAACGTCTGGCCTTGTTATCCTTTGATCTACAAGATTTCTGCTGCACCCAGACAAATACCTTTGAACAAGACCCTGGAGCTTATTCTAAGCAGATGCTAGAGGCTTTACAGGCCGCTGCGAGTGCTCAGATCCTCACCCAAAATAACACACACACCTTCAGCAGCAGAGACCAACATTACGAGAGGACATCACAGCAGCAGGAACTTGCGGAGGGGTGGGAGAGTGGGCAGGAAAGAAAGGAAAAAAGAAAGAAAGAATAGCCAACCACTGGAAATAAATCCAGGCAGCACCTGGGCTTTTCTCTTTGTGGACATCTCTTAAAATGGCACACAGGAAGAATTTCTTTTTGCACAAACAAATGCTAAATTATCTTGATGGCTGGCAGTGCTCGGCACATGGTCATACAAACCCATTTAAAAAAAATTACAGGGTCGAATCCAAGCAACTCTTAAATAGTTATTCTCATGCAAATGCCTATGTGTGCAAACACAAGCAAAACACAAACAAGAAATATATTGGAAAGGAAAGGGAAAAAAAAGAAAAAAGAAGAAATCACTGCAAGTAGAGAAGCTCTCCCAGGAGACAGCAGGAGATTTTTTTTTTAACACTTCTGTTATTGCAAAGGCAGGAAGACAAATTAGAAAGATGAGAAGGTAGCAAAACACAAGGTCAGCAATAATGTGACTCCAAGGTATTATTGAATTCAGCCAAGGTTAATCAGAGAAGTTTTTACGTTGGTGCCTTTTCACCAGGTACCTAAAAATGATGTAAGGATCCAGCCCAAGAAACATTAGATTCTCTCATTTCTGCCTCACAAATAAGTATTTGCAAGACCCTGGTTAATTAAACCAATAAACCACAAGTGAAAGCCTGGCCTCATGCCACATTTTTAGTGGCACGGTGGGCAGGGGTGTTGCATTAACAGCTGTTACCCTATGGCAGGGGAAGGGGGGAGATGAGGAGCAGAGGAGAAGGAGCAGTAGCAGAAAGAACAAGACAAACCAGCTGATTTTCAATTAAGAGTTGAAATAAAAACAAAGTGCCTTTAGTGCTCGGCCTTCAAAGTGCCAATACTCTTAAATAACACGGATACCTGGCCGTTCTATAGCCCCATTAAATCAACTTCATTTGTTTTAAGCAAAGCTGAGCGGTACTTATTTAACAAGCGCTTCTTCAAGCATGACTCAACACGCAAGGAAGAATCCTTGCAGGGCAGAGAAAAATGTCTCAGAGGAATTCCGGGAGAAGAAATTTCTCTTTGGACTAGAAATCACTCACCAGAGCAGCTTCTGGCCAGGCGAGGAGCGTTTCGAGATGGTTTGGATCATCTGCTTCTGGTCAGGCCAGGGTACATCTTATTTTGTCCCACACAGGTATGTTGATGTCCCCAGGCATTCAGCAGCTGGTAAAGGTGTAAGGTTAGGACAGCAGGCTCCTGGAGGAAGAAGCAGACACCTCAAAAGGTGGCCTCAGTCAGGACACCCAAAACATCCCCTTCACAGTTACCCTTTGCTCCCTAACAGCACCCAAAATCTTCCTACCACGTTGTGGTCAATAGTTAACATTATTCTAATTAATGTAGTCAAAGGGTTAACAGGAATCGGAAGCAACATCCCCAGGATACAGATGCACAGCACCGTGTGTGAAGCGAGCTCACCAAGCACCAACAGCTTTGGTGCAGAGGCTCCAAGCTGTCACCCAGCTCACCTGAGAGACCTAACTTTTCCTTTCCTTGGAGAAAAAACAAAGAATTCGCTTACTAAACGAGTCTGGGCATGCATGCTACATCAATGCTATCCACAAACAAATCCTTCCCAGAATCTTTGCAGTCCTTGGCCACCCAGACCATCACCCTCCTGGCCCTCCTTAGGAGCACATCACAGGTCACTCTGCTATTTAAGACTGCGCGAAACTCCTGGAGCTTCTGGGTCTTGTTTTAAGCGCTCAAGGTTTCGAGTCTCATTAGCGGTTACCCCTACCTGTCGTTATCTTTCGCTTTAGTTTCTGTGCCCTGATCTCTTTGATCCATTTACTGTACAGACCCACCTACTCCAATCCCCGACCCCTCGGTCCTTGATACAACAGACAACCAATTTTTATCCGTGGCCTCTCTCCTTCTGCCAAAGAGCTCTCCAGCAGCAGCTCTGTGTTACAGCCAAACCCATTCAAAGGCCCCTTCAAACGCAAAGCCTGAAAACCCTTTTTCAATCAGTCGCTTGTTCCCCACGTGCGAGGAACCCTACTCCGCACGTGACCGAGGCTCTCGTGCGCTCGGTACAAAGCCTCAGAGCGGTGTTTATGAGCCAACGTACATTAACCTTTCCTCTCAGAAAGCTGAATACGGGGAACGACACTTATCCAAAAGGCCTAATAACCAGCCGAGAGGACGAGGAGCGGCTAAGCCTCGCAGACCATTGAATTGCCTTCCCCGGGATGGTTTGATGAGGGGCGTAATCACAGGAGAAGCACTTTTGAAAGTGAGCATCTTCGTCTCTCTGAAAAGTACCGATAATCAGCAGCTAATTTGCTCTGTCCTGTTAGAGCTCGTTCAACTTCTTGAGAAATTAAATATCTGTCCTTAAGGTTAGGCTGGTACAAGCATTGCTGATTTTTCAGTAGCTCAACTCCAGGGTTGCTAGGACAGCAAAATTATCATAATTTAAAAGGTATCACCACTTAAAGCCAAAGTTTCCTTATTTAAAGTTTAAAAAAAACCACAAAAAATGCATAGATACTGTTTGTGATCCAGGTAGAAGCACACCTCACTTCATGCGTTTAGATACTAGCACTCTGGAAAACAGCCCCAACTCTCTGATACTATCAATGTAATCCAAAATACAGATTAAACCAAAGAGCGAGGAAGGAGCAGCACCACCTCAGGAACACAAATAGTTTACTTCTCACCTGCCCCCATGCATCTAATTTTAAATCCTTCCTCTATGCCTCGCCTGCAGGGTGCTCTGAAACGAGGATCCTGGGTTTAAAGCACTCAGCCAGTAATCCACGGCCCTCTCCTTAGCGATGCAACCAGGCTTCAGGAAAAAATAAGGGAAAAAAAAAAGCACCAACGAAGGCATCCAATGCACAAAAGCACTCATTTCTCCACCCACAGCAGCCCCCCAAAGGGTAGGACGCTGCTGAAACGGCTGCCACCCACTTTCCAGTTCACCAATGAGCTTCAGAAAAAAAAAAAAGGGACAAGGCCACGATTATTATTCGATGTTTTGAAACCAGGAGGGAAGCGGGGGGAGGCTAGAAAATGTCACGGGCTTCTTGCGGATGTGACACGGGCTGGCTTGTGGGCAAATTAACACAACTGGGAGAATTTGCTCAGGCTCATCAGGGTAATGAAATGTGATATCCACTGGAGAAAGCAGGGGCAGGGACACGCTCCACTTTGCTGTAGCGGTGATGCCCTTTAGACAAAAAGACTCCCCGGTGAAATGCGAAACAACTCCGGGAAACAGAGTATTCCACCAGGATCCAAGGACAGCAAACCGGTAGCTGTGTAAACAGATCCCTTCTGCTCATTTCTGTGCCGCACGGGAACACGCCAACATGGATTTGGGGAGAGGATACTTAGACAACGGGACTATTTTTCTTTTTTCCTGTTGCCTGCTCTCAAATTAGTCTCCTCATTCACAGTCTAGATAAAACATTTTCACCCTGAAAAGCCTTGCTGACTACATCTACAGGCCACCTCTTCGGAAATGCTTTTTGGTGGTGTCCGTCGCTTCCACTCCATTGCACATCCTCCTAGCAGCTCCCAGCTCACGTCACCCTCTCCAGCTTGCAGACGAAGACTTGTCTGTTGACCTATTATAAGTCTTTCTACAAATCAACTTTACTTCAGGGCCTCCTCATCTTCTGTCATTGAAGAAATCAGTTTAATTTTTGCATAAGCGGTGCTTATGAGAGAGCTCTTTTCAGAGGAACTTCAAAGAGGTCCTAGGAAAGGTGCTCCAAAATAATGACTACTCTTCTCCTAACATCATGTGAGCACTGTGCCTACATACAGAGTAGGAAAACAACCATCAACCCATGGATTAGTACTACCTGAGAACTCCTCTGTGCAAGTCTGGTGTAGCTCTGAGTAAAAGGGAGACACCAGTACCAGGGAGAGAAAAAAATAAGAGATCACAGTTTTAACTTTACTTTTCACAGCTTCCCTCGCAGAGGAAATGCTGCATTAAGATGTTGGGTGAAGCATAACACGTCCCACACTCCCCATCTCAGTTGAAAACACGTAGCCCTCCGCTACAGGATCCCAAATTGCGGCGTTCAGGCAGGTCAAAAAAAAAAAAAAAAGGCAATTCATTTGTTCAATCATTTCTTTGATGTTGTTTGGACTCAAATTAATTTTAATGAGCGCATCTCCAAAGATGCCAACGCTCGTCCCTTCAAGACTGGACTGTCGTGACACAGTGACACTGGCTTTCTCCGATAGGATTAACCACAAAATCATCTCCTGGACCTTGATACCAGCAACGTACAGATGTCTGTTTCGCTACACAGTTTGTTTTGGGGGTTTTAAGGACTTCTAAAAGGCCTCTAGAAAAACATTGACTTTGCACAGTTTCTACATGGAGTAATTTATCTGGTACGTGGCATCTTAATTTGGGGACGTGTTTTAAGAACGCTTCCTCAGGCAGCGAGCAGCTAGGCTCTGGGAAGTTACATAAATCAGTGCATTTACATTCGTATGCGCTAACAAGAAATGAATGCCTCTTTCCCTTCCAGTTAGCATTTGTTTGTGTCACGGGTGCTGCTCCCGCTCCCCACCTTTCCCACTGTCTTCAGGATATGACCACAGAAAATTGTCATATTGAATTACACTGATAACCCGTCTCGTTTAATGCCCTTTCCGCAATAATACCCGACACCAGCTGCTACAGAGGAATATTTAACACTGCTTGTAATTGACAATGATGGAACAGCACCACCATGAGGGACGTCTTTCCTTTGTGTTAGTGGACCCCCTCCTCTCCTTAAGCATTTTGTCACATATATTTTTATGCCACCTTGCATACCTGCAAACACCATGTTCAAAGAAAAACCTGCTACATTTTTTGGCGGGGCGCTTAGCAGCCTGTTCTGGCCAGGAGTGCTGTGGGTTAGCACATTAACTGGGAGTGCAAGGCACTGACTCCTGTATCGCTGCTCAGCTATAAGAGGCCACCTCTTAAATCTCCCAGGAAGGGCTACAGCAGGGCACAGGGCTGACTCGCCCATGTCATCCAGCGACTTGCCTCAGTCACCTTCGTTCTCTTCTTCCATGAACTGAAACAGTTCAAGCAACTAACGTCGACCTCAGAAAGGCCAGCTTTGAAAAAAGAAAATCCGTGCCACTTGCTGTAGCTGGGAAACCTTCCCTTGCCTCTAATCACTGTCAGAGCCTATCTTCCAAAACCTTCTGTTCCCGCCAGATCGCCCTTCCTGCCGGCCAGAGGGCTCCAGGCAACGCGCCAGCTCCCGCGGATACATCCACGGTCGGCTTCGAGTCCTGCTTTCACCCCGTGGCAAGGAAAGGATGAGCTAGGCCAGGCTCAGCCCAGCTTGAAGTCTTCCTCCTGTGGGAGAGACAGCACAGTGGGCATGCATGCAGCCCCGTGACTCGGACGAACAAAAGACATGGCTAATTGGATGTCGCAGGGCTCCCACGGCAAGGAGGGGGACAAGGACAGGGTTGGGCCGCTTTGCAGAGTTCAGCTTTCTTGCTCGACAGGGAAATTTGCAGCACAATTAAAATGAAATGCTGGCGTCTGCGTTGCACGGTGAAATATTGATGGAGGGAAGTATAAAGCATTTTATGAATGCACGCTCCCAGTTTGTGATTTACCGCCCCCAAACACGGTTTTTGCAGAACCTACTGGGGAAGAAAGGGGAAAGGGATGAAAGAGTAATAGTGGTTTTATCACTGCAAGAAAAGGCAACAGAATTGGACCAAGTTAAATACAATGTATTGAAAGCCAAGTCTTTCACTGTGAACTTTAAATGCAGCAGGACCGACCTCACACCTGGAAAGAGTCCATTGAAGCCCACGGAGGTTTTTTTCCCTTTCCTTGTGTCATACCAAATAATGCTGGGAAGGGGCTATGCTGCTTTTAACTGCAGTAAAAAAAGAGGTCAAGCCCCTCTTTGTTATGAGGCTTGGAGTAAAGAACTCACAGCTCAGTGAGAAGACATGGGAGGAGGTAGGACTCTTCATCATCTGCATCTTCCTGCCACTGTCTGTATTACTCAGCCCCGTCGAGCAGAGTTTGGCCAAACGGAAGTCTGACTCCATCCTTATTTCAACAAAAGGGCAAGGAAATATTCAGAGAGTTGTTTAATTAATGATCTAATTACAGCACAGACTAAGAAAGAAGCCTTTGCTGTAGCAAGGGCAGCACCAAACTCTACCTAAAGTTTATTTGCCATGGGAACAAGTGGCAAATTTGCCTCCAGGATGAGTGAAATCATAATTCTCAACCAATGATGAGACCTCAGCATCTCTCCAATCTCAGGCAAAGGGAACACAGAACAGCAGGCTTCCAACACAGCAACCAGCTCCAAACAGGGTGAAGGAAATCCTGCTAGAACCCAGAAGGACAATTTAAAATACATAGTTTCACTTCGCACGCTCAATATTATTTTCCTTTTTGCTCTACCAAATCAATTCATGAACTGCATCAAGCAGTCAGGAGTCAGAGAAAAAACATTATTAGCCCTGGTGAGGGCCAGGGCAAGTGATAGACCCCCAAGTCAGCCATTTCCCAACCTCGGTTTCTCCTTTTATTGCCTCCTGTTCCTCTCCTCTGCTCCTTATAACCAGATTCAAGCAAGAGAAAGGAGTTGCTGGCCCACTATTTAGACTGGGAAAGAGCTACGATAGTTAAACTTCTGAGAACCACAGAGTCGCCAGCCCCAAGGACAACGCGGACACAAAAGGCATCCAAACAAGCGCACAGCACCGCACCAACATTGGCTCAGAGAGAACTTTTGAATCTGGGCCACCCCCCACCCCATGACCCGTAGGTCACGAGCTTTGATCCAAAAGAGGCCACTACGAGGTACAGCTGTGTCTGCACCCCAGAGCCCCTATGAACACACGACATCCCTCATCTCGGCACCAGACTCACAAGCAACTTTCTCCTTCCTTTACTGCAAATGCCCTGAGCAGATGGGGGCTCCGAAGTTGCCAGCTGCTTCCCAGAGGGTGGCAGAAACACCAGCCTGTCACTTCCATGGCGCTGTGCTTGGTTCAGGGTTTGCATTGCTCCCTACAAACAGGCTGCAGGCTGCCACGGAAGGAGCAGGTGGACACACGAACGTCCCATTTACAGGCTCTCGAGGCAGCTCTGCAACAACAGGGAAGTTTGGTAGGTCTCCACTGAAGCACCTTTTGCCCTTCAGCGTCCCCAGCCACCTCCTTTCTACACCAATCCTCCAAAAACCTACAGACACGGAGCGACTCATTCACTCCGAGCCAGTTAAGCCACGTCACAACCACGTTGCACAGACAGATTGCAATGTTTTGCTCCAGACTTAACTGAACCGCAGATGTTTTCAAAACAGAGCCCCAAAATCTCAGCTGAGGATGCAAAAACGGAGCTTGGCCCTCCAAAGCGACCCACGCATCCGAAAAGCAGAATTTGCACCGCACATACATAGAAGCACTTGAATCTTCAAAATACCCAACGCCAGACTCCTTGCTCCCAGTTCCAGCCACTGTCGAGTCCAACTGGGGGTCACGGGCAGATCTTCGTGGAACAGCTTAACACACTCAGGATCCAAATCATCCCCTGAGATTCATTCAAGCTTCCTCTCCCAACCACGGGGTGAGATTAGGCCCCCAGATGCTTCACTTCATGGCTTGGGCTCAGCCAAGCTCTGCTGGCTGGAATATACTCATGCTGCTTCACTTGCAGATGCAGGAATATTCTCGTTTCACTTCTTTTAATTACGACTTGTTCCAAAAACAAAGCTCATTTCATTAGACTTCAGCTTTACGTTTTCTACCTACATTTCTTCCGAGTTTTCATTTCCTTTGATAAGCTCAAGAACTTGGCTTTCTGAGCCAACTTCACAATATTAGATTGCAACAGCATCTCTGAATTCAAGCATTTATACGTGCAATTTTGAAGGCCCAGTACAAAGCAGATACCGTCCCATCAGCATACTATAAACTGAGCCAAAGAGGCAAAAAAGAGAAGCAAATCCAACAATGCTGAACATTCAAAGCTAGCTGGTTGGTTGAGTCCTTACTAGCTACATATGCTGTGAAAATACATTTCATTTTAAGGCTTTAGCCTGTTTTAACAGAGAGATGGGATTTATACAACAAGGCATTTTTTTTGCAAGATGAGCTTTTAAATTCCACGTTCCCTTTACAAGTAATTCACTCCCTGCATTGCAACAAAACACTCTTTGAAGTCCCTCAATTTACTATTTACTCAGCAGAAAATATCAGCAAGAGAAGTCTGCAGAAAATTAAATATACGCATGCACTGAGAAAGGCAGTGATAGATACCGCTCAATGAAATTTTATGGGACCAATAGCTGTTGGTGGATATATGACTTAAAGGTTGCGTTAAATATCTGAAGTTTTAACTAATCACTGTATAAATAACTTCGAGCGGTGGCTTGAGGCAAACAACTGATAGAAGGTTTCTCAGCAGATAGAGACACGCAGCAACGGAGGCAGCTCCAAGTTAAATTCGGCAGGAAGATGGGGGGAAAAAAACCCCAAAACAATCCCAGAAACACTGCTGAAAAAAACAGAGAGCAAAACACAGAAGCCCAAGCAGTGCCTAGGTGGAGTAAGCTGCAAAAATAACACCTGCTGCTCATCTCCGACACCCACAGTGCAGGAGGATTCAAGGCCCCAACGGGTCTGCGAGGTGCAGCAAAGATGCTCAGTCAGTTCTTCAAAGCTTGGACTTTATTCTCTTTTTCTTTTTTCTCCCCAACCAAGAGCGAAGGACGTGCTTTAAAAGAAGTTAATAGAGGCCAAACCCACCAGTCGCACGACATTGATGGAGCAGAGGAGGACCACGTCATGTAATCCAAGAGCAGGGGACAACATTCAGCATCTCAGGAGGCTTCCCCAAGCCCCTTTAGCTATTTAATCTGACAGAAAAGGGAATTGCTTCGGGGCAGATTCAGCCAGCAGGAAGGAAACGACACGACTTCCCAACGTGACCAAGGATCTGCCACCTCACACCAGTGTTCAGGAAATAACCTCACCGATGAGCGAGGACAGCGGTGCCCTCTCGTTCTGGAGAGCAAGGCTGAGCACGCAGCGGTGGCTTCTCATCACTTCCAGGAAAACCCCAGATGTTGGCTGGTGTCAGGAAACATTCCACGAAGCACAGCTCCTCCTTCCTCCTTTTGAGGTCACGTATGCAATTTTGGCCAACGCAGGGTTACCCCTGCACGAATGCAGCTACGCCACCAGCAAAGCTAATTTTTAGCGTGGCGGAAGGTAATTCAGACATTGATAAGCATTGATCTTCACTTCCCTTCGTGACCTGAGAGACATTCTCAGCTTACTCACGAAAACTAGGCTAATCATACGTTATTCATCTACCTTTAAAGACCATCCTGCCCACTTCTTATCCCAAGGATAGGCACTTGGGATACAAAGGAGAGGAGCTGAAGTTACTGCCCAACCGGCTCCTTTAATCAACAGACCAACAAGGGGTGGGGAGGGGAAGAAAAGAAAATATCAGCAAGGTCAGTTTTCACCGGGATGAGGCAGAGACTAGACGGGAAACTGCCCTTTTACTGTCACTTTTGGCTCCCAGTCCTGATTTTGAAACTAAAGCACTAATGAAGATAGATGGGTCCGTCCATGCTCTTGGGGTTTGGATACTAATGAAAATTACTTAATGGTCAGGAGCTGTCATGGGGTGCACTGATTAATTAGCAGAGTTGGGAGGAGAGCGACTCTCCCAGCACGTCAGCTACTAATAATAGAGCCCCAATCGGTCAGGGAGCATATCCAAAAAGATGAGGCAACTCCAGGCTCGCAGCTCACCTTCACTGCAAGCAACAAAGGCAAAAAAGTCTTTCAGAGGACTCGTTTTGCTTCTTCCACCTCTCAGAATGTGTCCGGGATGAGCTGCTGCGGGGCCAGGCGTCCTCCGGGAGGAAAAAATCTGCCGACCCAAGAGCGTGGCTGCGGCTCAGCAATGGAGAAGGTCAGCAGACAGGCGTTCCATTTCTCAGAGGATCTTGCTGTTTTAAGCGTAGCTTTTCTCTTTCTGCAAGGGGACCTGCAAGCCCTTCAGACCTGCTTGGTAGACCTCAGCACTCCTGTACAACGATTTTCTGCCTCCTACCTACGAGGACACAAATCTTAACCGAGAATTTGGGTCTTTAACAGCTCCGAGGTCTTGATTTCTCCTTGCTTCAGATTCCTACCCAAACAAATAAAACCTCCCTGCAATCCACTTCAAGCATAACATACTCAGAACAAGAAATCTCTCTCCCTATGTGTCTATAGGGCCGAGGGAAGAGGGAGAAATAGCAAGAAGCTTGTTCTAAGGCTTTTCTATGCTACTGGAAAACAAAGCAAAAAAAAAAAAATTCACAAAAGTGACCCCTGGGAGACGAAAGCTGCACTCACGATAAGCTTCCCAGGTGTCTGGAGGAGTGCAGGGAATGATGATGAAATAGCTGTATCATACACACACACATTTGTTAAGAGCACACACACCGACACAGCTGGGAGATACTGACAGCTCTGCAGAGTAAGACTAATTTCCAAGCATTGAAAATCATCTCGGTGGAAGGCTCAGGAGTAAAAATTATCCAACCAATCTGACAGAGTGGTCATAATTCCGGCGTCTAACATCTCAGTAATGCCTGAGCCACAAATTATCGTTCTGCATCAGCAGAAAGCAGAGGTCTTAATGC
The DNA here is from genome assembly GCF_000703405.1 of Apaloderma vittatum. Classification (NCBI taxonomy): domain Eukaryota; kingdom Metazoa; phylum Chordata; class Aves; order Trogoniformes; family Trogonidae; genus Apaloderma; species Apaloderma vittatum. The sequence goes on along the minus strand of NW_009715372.1, from coordinate 43,553 downwards.
TTTTTGTTGATACGGCAGATCACTGGCTATAGCGATTTGGAAAATAAGACAGCTGCTTTTTGCACCACGCTTACTGCCAGCAAAGATACAGGCACAGGGCAGAGAGGGAAAAGATCCTGGCCTGTTCTCAACTTTGCTGAAGTTTCCTCCCAGCTCTAAAATACCTTTTCTGGGGTTCTGTATGCTTAAAAAAAAAAAAAAAAAAATGCAATCCCTTGCTCTAAAGCAGAGCAGCGTAAATGAAAGCAAGTGAAATAAAACCCAGTACACAGTTTTCTCCTCTTAAACTGAACACAGAGCAGAGCTCAAGTTGTCTTTCATCAGAAGATGATACTACAGAGACAATAAGAAAGACCCTTCTACCCGATGGGTTTACAGCCTATAATGCAAGTATTTTACAGAATTACTTAAGGAAAGCTATGCACTGCTAAGCAAAACAGGAGCATCGGGCTGTGATCTACACCCAAGCCCACGGCAGCTCCCAAATTTCACTGTGCAGATGGGATGGGTAAGACACGTCTGATTTCTCATCAGATGGGCTCTCCTTTTCCCCGCAACAGTCACATCTGTGTTCTGCAGAACCACAGCAGCACCAGGAGGGGATCCAAAAACTGCAAGTACTTTTAAAAATCACAGCCCTCCCTCCGTCCTTACGCCAAATTAGACAGCAAGGCTGGATTCCCAACTATCTACTGAGAGGACGTAGATTCAAATACCTCGTGGAGGGTGCCTGCATCCGTCAGTGGTATGAGCCCCTAGTTATCTGCTTCAGAAGGCAGAGAGCAGCAGCCACCAGGCCTGAGTGAATCAGCTCCACTCGCTCAGCCGCGCATCAGAAGAGCACCCGGCCACACGGGCCTCAAGGGCGGGCTCAACCCTGTGGCACCACCACATTATTTATGTGTCAAGCATTGATTGTAAACTGCTGATCGATAGCTGGTTCCTGGAGAAAAAGTCTCTTCTTGCTGAGCGACGCTGCTGCTAGGGCACAGAGGTTGCTTTTTTGATCCTGCTGACTTAAGTCCCTGCTGCCACGGTGGGCAACATAACATCCCCCAGTTGCGCTGGAACTGCCAGTCCTTTTTACTTGATCCAGGAAGAAGGGCAGAAAAATTCCTAGTTTGCTCTCCCTCTTCTGTCCTTGGCCACTGGGTCCATTCCTGTTCCAGCTCCACTTCAAACAACTGTTCCGTCTTCATTTACTTTGCGGGCAGTTTGTCAAAAGTCACAGCCACCACATCAGCTGAGGAGGCGAAAGCATCAGCAGATGAACTCTCCGGAGTCTGACGATGGGTCAGAGGCAGATTCCCCAATACACCCTCGCCTTGGAAACCCTCCCATCTTGTCGTGGGGCACAGTCCTGCTCCTCATCTTCCTTCTGTGCGACCAGTGTGAGGACCAAGCTTTCACAAGGACCCTCCAAGAGGGTTCATGGTTCAGAGCAGCCCCACAAATCACTGTCCTTCCAAAAAACTGTCAGGTCTCTTTCCCAGCAAAACCCTCCTTCCCAGCACTGCATCATTGTCACCAATATCTTGACTCAGAATCATAGAACAGATCTGGCTGGAAGTGACCTTCAAGATCATCAAGTCCAACCTTTTCCTAGCCCTATGAACACCACTAAACCACGTCCTTCGACACAACATCTACCCTTCCCTTAAACCCCTCCAGGGATGGCGATTCAACCCCCTCCCTGGGCAGCCTGTTCCAATGCCTGACAACCCTTTCAGTCAAGAAATTCTTCTTAAGATCCAACCTGAACCTCCCCATGCGCAGCTTAAGGCCATTTTCCCTCATCCTACCATCTGCCTTTGCAAGCTCATAAACCCAGCCTACACCAAGTAGCAATTTCCAAGACCAGCTCAGGGTACTACTCACACAACCCTCAACAGCACCTCAGAGGTTCAAGAGCTAAGGCAAACCATTATGACTAGTCAGTCCCTCCTTTTGAGCCCAAAGTCCCTCCAAGTTACAGCTGTCACAGGAGGGAGCAGAAGCAACTGGAATTAAACCCCAGCTCCATTTTGCTGAAGCACATCAGCGAACTCTCAGCCCAGGCTGTGAATCACCAGCCATTTGTGGTATTTCATCTCTCCCCTCCTTGCACGTCTGCCACAACAACTCTTTATCCTCAGACTTTAAAGCGAGCTGCTACGTTATTTAATTTTCTAGCCCCGACGGGTGAGGCACAGTGGCGTTTTCGTTCCTTCGGATCGCTGCGTACGCAGTTTTCCCATTCATTTCCATCCCACTTCCAACAAACAGTGCAGGCAGCATGGTCCAGGGGTTGTCCCCCGCTAAGGACAAGCAAAGTGGATGGATTCAGTTTGCAAGAAGCAGTACAAACTCATTAGGCCAAGGAGAGAGAGAGGTGGTGATATAAATAAGAGAGTAACCTCATCAAGAGAGTATGTTTGATGCTAACAAGGAGAAAAAAAATCAGCACTGCACCTGATAGGAATTTCACACATGAGTTTCTGGAAACACCTCCCAAGAGCTGACCTAGGAAATAAAATTCACAACGCCGGTGTAGAGCAAAGCTCCTGGAGGCGGCCACCGTCCCCCCCGACAGCCTCATCACGTGCCCTGGCCTAGAAGCCACCTTTCTCCAAGGAAATCACTGCTTTGCCACAATTTTCTCTCCACTCATCTACCATCACTCCTGCACACAACAATCACTCTGACCTTCTAAAGCAACCACGCGTGTTCCATACCTCACAGATCTCCGAGCAACTGGTTTCAACTCTTTTGGCTTTGAAGCCTGCCAGTTCTAGTTCTGATCAGAACAAGGGCTTGTGTGCCCAAAAAGCTTCTCTACCCTCCCTAATCCCACCTTCTAATCCTGTCCAAATAATAGGTCTGTACAGACAGCCCTCGCCTTTACATCCATCCCCTCCAGCCCCTACCACAAAGCAGCTTACTGAAAGATATAAAAATAAATTTGAACAAATTTAATAAATAAAATAAAACCCTGGGAATTCCAGGATCTGAAAACAGGATTGGGAACCACAAACCTCTAGCAAGCTGGCTGGAGAAATATCCTCAATGATCATGTATTGAGGGGCAAGCACATCCCAGGAGTGGCACCGATACTTTGGTGCACCAAAGGATCTGGAGGTGCTTCTCCTGAGAAACAATTTGGTCACAAAAGTCTCTAGCAGAGCTGCTAATGTCAGCAATCACGGCCGGTTTTGGGGACCAGATGGGTTTCTGAGAGCCTCAACCCTCCACCCTCCTGCCACAGGCTGCAGTTTCAGAGAGCTCTCCTGTTTTCTCAGCATTTTCCTGACCCCTAGTGACAAGATGTGGCCGTACAGCAGCCGCTGGACACATGGCACTCACCTGTCCCCGCATCAGCAAGGAGCAAAACTCGCTCTTTAAAAACTGGAGGGAGGTTTCCAGATCCGTGAAGATACTCGCCCCTCTGCAACCCCTGTAAATTTGCCAGAAAATCCCACCTGCTTAGCAAGGAAACTCAAATTCGGACCAAAAGTCAGGAAACCAGCTGAATACATGACATTTCCCTCACGCCAGACTCCGGCTGTGCCCGGGGAAGCCAGGTTATGCAACTAATCCATCACCAGGTTGGACAAAGCAAGGGGTGGGGAGAAGGCAGTTCTGATGTATTACCTTTCCCCAGGGCAAACGCATCCTGTCGAAGGGTGGAAGGGAACAGAGCGACCTTGGCGGGGGAGAAAACTGCACGATCTCACCACCAGCCACCACGGCTCGGGGAGCAAACCCCCGGGAACCCGTCGGAAAGGGCTCACAGTACGGGAGTACATTCACTCCCAGACGCTACGATATTCCACCATCTCGCACACAGTTGCCTCCCACTCCACTACCCATTTTCTACAAGTTGCAAGTGCATTTGCCGCTTTTATTACCTTTTTTCTTTTTTTTCCTTCAAGTACCTGCATACCTCCTGACATCAAGGCCCTTTACCTAAAGCATTGTGTGAGCAGATCAGAGAAGCCCCAATTTGTACCGGTCTCTGATTTATTTTCTTCACTGCGCTGAGGCCAATTCCCAGCCCTCGCTGACTTTGACAAAATGATGCTACAAGAGGAAGCCTCACACAGGAATAATTAACGATTCATCTCTATTTATTGGGCCCTTTTGTCAACTTAAACTTGTCACAACCTCCATAAATCCCCTCCAGTGCTAAACAAACTCTTTAATTAAATCTATTGTGCCACAGGAGCAATGCTTCAGCTATTAGTGAAGCAGCTGATGATAAAAGAGTTTGGCCCACCCTGGTTTAAAACATCCGTTGGGTGCTGTGGTTCACCAGGAGACCGAATCTGTCTCAAGCCACTTGCTCAAAAAGCCATCAGCATGGATGGAAACTCTAAAAACATTTTCTTGGTGAATTCCTGAGGCACTGCAGCTGGTTAATTGTTTCCTCGCTGACTAAGCAGTTGTTCCCCCTCTGCCCACAAAACGTGAGTTTCAGTCTCGTCACAGGAGCAACCTCAAAGCCATAAATACAGGGACAATTCAGTGCCCACCTGCCAAAAATCCATTCACCCATCTCGTGAGTTGATAACAGTCCTCCTGTCCTGGGAAAAGATGTGAAGCCCAGGAACTCCGTCTCCTTCCCAAAGAGTGGAAAGAAGGAAGAGCAGATGAGACCAGACCCAAGGAAGAGCCATGCACATCGGTTAAAGGTGAGGCAAACAGCACACCGCGGATTTCCTAAAGGCCTTCTCTAAGGAGCAGGGACAGCCTGACAGAGGATCGAGCTCACACTCTGTCTCCAGCTGCAGCAAGAAGTAGACCCGGGGAATAAAAGAACAGAGCAAGCAGAAATGAACCTTTTCCCTTTTTCTGCCTTCATCTACTTTAAGCCCAGGAGATCTTTACGTCATGTGTGGTTTTTCTACCCAGTAACCCCCTCTGGGTCCCTCCTGAATGTGCTGGAGAGTTCTAGGCTCCTGCAGGGAACTTCCCTCGCCTGCAAGCAGCAAGGATCACACTCTCAATATCTCTTAGGTTATTGCAAGCAGTTGCAGCCAGCACCCTCACAGAAGGAAGTCGGCATCCCCTCTTCCCTCAGAGGGTCCATCAAAATGTTTCAGAGAGCGTGAAATGAGAAAGCAGGGAGAATTCAAAAAACAAACCTTGAGATTGGAGAGTGCTTGGCTCTCAAGCCAAGCTTTCAGGGTCAGATACGTTTGCTTAAAACTTATTGACAAAATAAAAATATTGGTAGGCGAGTGATACAAGAGCTCCCTCCAAATATATACAGAAGCCCCTGTGGGTACGGAACAGCGGTGTGGGTTTAGCTGCCATTGACCCTGCCAAAAGAAGCACAGGTCTGAACCTGGCAAAAAGGGAGGGGGAAAAAGAGCAAAAAATCTGCTCCCAGTAAGCAGACCCACCTCTTGCACAGGGCTGCAAACTGCTCTGAGCAAACACCTTGCCCAACACCACTCAATTAATCATTAAATGCAAATCTACAGGGACCCATCTCAAAAAGAGAAATTCAAGATGTGCAGAGGGGCAGTTTCCTGCACGTGGAGCTTCAAGAGTCGGAGTCAGTCAAAGCGTCGCCCCAGTCACAATTTCACACCACAGCCCAAGGAAAATCACAACTGCCCTGTTGCCACTTTTCAGCAAAATCACGTCCCTCTCCAAGAGAGTTCTCACATGTAAGCTCAGTGGTTAAGGCTTGATTTATAACCTAGAAGAGAAAATGCCATTACAAAGGAGCTGGGCAATCAGTAGACATCAGTAGTACAATTAATTGGTTTTCTCCCTATGTTCTCTAGCCACAAAAAAATCTCACCTCTGATGAGCCAAGGTGTCTGTCAGTCGGTCTGTACCGACAGCAGATGTGTCGGCAAGGGAAGCTGGGTCAGCTCTGCCAGCCGTGCTGGAACAAAACCCAGCGGAGGGAAAGCGGGGTACTATGAGAGATGGGGTACTTGCTTCCTCCACACCTCCAAATCAAGAGGAAGGGCAACTGTCACCTAGCCAAGGTGCATCCGAGGTCACCATCAAAACTGTCACTGCATTTTCTGGAGAAAACTGCCACTGAGATCCACGAACGCAGCTGTTATCCGCAGCAGTACCCTGATCTCCACCTGCAACTTCACGACAAAATTCCTCCCTCTACTTTCTGTTTACACCATTATTTACAGGGGTGCTTCTGCTGATGAAACTGCCAGCCCTGCAATTGCAACTTGCGCCAATGCAATATTCTGCTGGCCTTTCCCCATCTTACAAACAGTCCCACCTCCTGATTTCATTGCTGGAAACCAGGCGGTGCACCTCCTCCTTCTATCCATATCGAAGCTTCCAGCTCCATATCTGCACACACACAATTATCTTCTTCCCAGGTGCTACATTGCTCTCCAAGTTTTTTCTCCCTGGACAGACACTTGGGGTCTCCCAGGACACAAAAGACGTTCATTTTTTCTTTTTTATTCCCATGGCAAGCAAATCTATAAAGGGCAAAAAAAAGGAAAGGAAGAATTTCCTTCCCTCTAACTTGCCTGCTGGGGAAAGAAACAAATAATCTTGGTGGCACCCATGAACCCTAACAGCAGAGAACACAAGTGCACGAGGGTATATATCAGGGATGTAGGTCATGCTGCATTAAAAATAGAGAATCGCTTGCTTCAAGGGTAAATAGAGCCATGAGGGTAAAGCAGGGCGCCGAATTTCTGTCCACCACATACACCACATCATCAGCACAGCATAAAATCGTTGTCAGCACTAGAAAACTGCCCCATCACGAGTTTAGCAGACGACAAGCTACAGGACACGGGCACAAATCCAAAGGGCCCAAAGAATGAAAATGTGCCAGGGAGCAGCACGCAGCAACCGTGCAAGCGCAGTTCCCTCGACAACAGAATAAAACACCTTAAAAAATGTTGAGAACTGTTGTGCTGCACACACTCCCCCCTCACTATTACCCTGGCTTCAGGTCCATATGCTGCAGTATAATCCAGGCTGTCCCCAGACAATGCAGCCCTTGGCTCATGGTTATCGCTGCATGGAGCTCCAAGGGCTGGCAGGCACACGTATATGCTCAGCCAGGACAACTGTCACATTCATCACACATGTGCCAGCTTTAACAGCCTCTTCTCCATCTCATTCTGCCTTTCCCTTGTGCAACAGGTTAAAAGTGACCCGACAGGAGATGGGTGGATGGTTTAAGGGTGGACGCATCCCCACTGCAGCATTGTGGGGTGCAGAGGGACTCTGGTTCAGCATCCCCTGAGCCCCAAGGCCCCCGAAGAGGCAGTGTTGGGAAAGGCTCAGGCAGCAGCTCGCCGTGGGTGGACCCAGCCCCCTCGCCACGCCTCCCGCTGCCTTGGACAAGCCACGGTTCTCCAGGGCTACGCTACGGTACAGTAGGGTGTGCATCACCCAGCCAGCACAGGGGACGGAGGCGACGGAGACCCACGGGCGATGGTAAGTGGCTGCTGGGAAATCCAGCTTTTGCTTTGCAGGCGAAGGATGGGGGCAGGAAGGGTTTCAGCGGCAGCTCCGGCCTCTGAGAAGAAGCAGGAGGAAAGGGAGAAAGGATCGGAGCTCTATACCGTGGTTAATAAGTAACACAGGGAGCTCCGCCGGCTGGTGCTGGCTTACCAAAGGCAGCCCTCTCCAGGCCCAGTTCCTCCGGGAGGGAGAGGGAAAAGGTCCGGCTTTGCGGCCAGTGGGACCCCTCCTCAAATTCCGCAGGGCAAGTACAACCCCAACATGTGCTCTGGGCCTGGGCAACCCACTCTGTCCAGCTGAAAAATCGGCACTTTCACACAGCAAGAGGGGACAGGAGCAAAAGACTCTGGGCCTTGTGGCATAACTTGATCCAGCCCTGCCTGCAGATCCTGCTCACACCAGGGCTGTCCCCTTTACCTTCTCCTAGGTGACAAATCACCCTTAAAAACAGAAGTTAGTTTGAGCAGAGAGGGTTGTTTCACCTCCAGAAAGCCCAAAGCTCTCCTGATTTCCCTTGCTGACTCCTTTCTGTCTGTCATACAATGCATCTAACTTGCTTTCCCTGCTGGCAAAAAACAATAAAATCCCAATGCCTTGGTAGCTGAGAGCCAGCAAAACAAACCAAAATAATTTAATTTCCCTAATAAAAAGAGTGTGTTTTAAAGGAGTATGTGCACACAAAAGCGTTAACATGCCACACTGACAAAACCAGCAGGCTGGCCAATGTGCTGGGGTGAAGGAGGGAAGGGGAAGGGAGTAGGGTGGAGGGCACAGCGGATGCTCTGGGCGGAGGGGTTCGCCACCACAAGACACAGCCAGAGGAGCTGTTTTTGTGTGGTCCCTCAGCCAGATCTCAGCCTGGACAGGCTTCCCACCAGTGCTGAGCAATCAGAGAGGAGCTGGGCCTGGAAAAAGCCCTGGGGCCCATCCTCCCATGTAGTCTCAACAAAGAAAAGGCTTTAGAGAACAATTGAGCCATGCCCCTCCCAAGCAGCCTGTTTGTTTGTTTTTTCTCTTTTGGAGGCTGTCTTGAAACTCAGCCCCCTACATCCATACCCTTCTGCTCCAGGCAAGAAACAGCTCCAACTTTACACAGCCATTCCTCTCTTTAGCACCCACACATGAGGAGCAGGAGGCTTTAGCCCCTCAATCCTGGAAACTTGGCGCAGCCCCTATCCCCTTTTCCCACTGGAATAGTCCTTCCCGCTTCCAGGGGTGCCCCCCTGCCAGAGCCAGCCTCCATCCCCATGTTATCCAGTTGCTAAGCACCCGCACCCGGCTTATCACGCCATCTGCACGGAAGGGCAACGGCTGAGGGTTTATTGCGCCGAGCTGTGTTTACTCACCACCTTCCCTCCGAACTCAGAGCTCAGGAAGGGATGAGGTTATTAGCTGGGGGTGGCGGAGGCAGGGCTGGCAGGGCAGACCACCCAAACCACCGTACAAATCAGAGGGGTTTGCATGGGTGAGCAAGGTTTCCTCCAAATGAGCAAGAGGGTGGGTGAGAACCATCCCATCCCCAGTCCTGTGGTTGCCTCTTTGGTTTTGCACAGACAGTGAGACGGTAAACTACAGGAAAGGATGATTTGTTTGCCTTAGTTGCTCAGCTGATGTTTAAGATGTTACTTCTGAGTGTGGATGCTCAAGCAAAGTGTCTCAAGGGGCTGCTGACCCTGCAGGTGTTTACCCCCAAGAAACGAGCGGGACGTATTTATTGGGACTCACACTTAACTTGCCACACTTCGTTCTATGGCATGTAGAAGAAAACAAAACACCAACAGACGCTGGTCACTGTCATTAGGAAACAACAATCCTGACCGATTCGAAAGATCAGATCACCCACTAGGAAAGAATTGCCAGAACACAACTTTTTTCAGATAGAGCAATTCCTCTTTGTACTCACTCTTCAATTCCTCCCTGAGCCAGAGGATCGGCTGGCTCAGGTAGCCCCCATCCCCAAGAACTCCATTCTAGCATCATCTTTGACTGTATTCACTTCCCAAAGCCAAGAACAACTGCTGCTTGCCCACCCCCACCTCCTTAAAAAACAAATAACCGCTCTGCCCAAGAGACAATGTTAAATCACAATCCCACCTGCTGCCCTTTGTTACTCACAGTCACAAACAACCTCTTCCAACTCCATCAGGCATGAGGGAGACTGAAAAGGAAAAAGGAGCTGAAATCCAGTTTGCTGTGACTCATCTCTCTGATTCGCACCACTTCTTTCTCCTGCAAATAAAGCCCTCCTGCTTGGGGAAGGTACTTGGCAAATCTCAGAACCAAGCAATTCTCCAGAAGCCATCACAGAGTTTCAGGTTTTGAGGATTTTTTTTTTTTTCCCCAGAATATTAAGGGTAACGTATTTGGGACCTTAACCTCACACAACTATTGTTTCCGAGTACCTTGGGATACAACAAACATGCACATACGCTGGTAAAGTGGTAGGTGTTGCTGGTCAGAGGATGAAAATGCCAAGCTAGACTTCACACACCTCAGTACAGGGCACACAGGACAGCACTGATATCCTCAATGACCTGTACCCCTCAATTCAGGTCCTCACACCCACTCTAACCACCCCACCCAGTCTGCACCTGCCTCCTCAGACCCATAACCCCACGACTCACGAGATGCCTCGCTGCTTTGAGCATCTGCTCCGTCCTACCTTTGCCGTGCTGACCTGCTCCTCTTCCCTTTCCTTTCGGCGGCGGCAGGCAGGCAAAGCCCACAGGTTGAGCACGGAGGAGAGGGAGCAGCTGCTGCCAAACCTGAGAGCCGTGGGGTGGAACGAGGTGGAAGGCAGAGACGCCATCTTCAAAGAGTTCCACTTCAAGGACTTCAACCGGGTACGAGCGTTGGCGGGAACAGAGTTTTACAAAGCAGGGGAGCTGGTTTGCAGAGCAGGGAGGCCCCACCTGGAAAGCTCAGCCAAAAGAAACCCTGCCGTGTTTCTCCTGAAATGGAACGGCTGAGCAAGGGCCAGCACTGGGAAAGCACACCAAAACCAGAAAAACTCCAACAAAGCTACAGGACATCCCAGGCCTCGCATTTGGTTGGGTTACTTAGAAACAAGTGGTCTAAAATTGATAGTAATGGGGTGAAAAAACAATATATTGCCGGCTTAAGTGGTTCGCAGCTAACTGCTCTTCTTACTCCTTTGGGCAGGCCTTCGGCTTCATGACCAGAGTGGCTCTACAGGCAGAAAAACTGGATCACCACCCTGAATGGTTCAATGTGTACAGTAAGGTAAGAAGCGGGGATGGCAGGGCCAAACGGAGCTCTTTAGGGAGCAAAGCTCTTTTTTTGAGGTAGGAAATAGCACCAAGCCCTGTCCAGATCAATGGGAACTCTTCCCTTGGATGCTGTTCCCTTGGCTTATCGCAGAGAGCCAACAGCTATCACTTCCACATCCTTTTCTCTCCCTTTCTTCACCCACCCAGCTGAGCAGCAGCTGCCTGTAGGCCAGCACCAGGGCTGCTCTTTTAAATGAGTACGAGAAGTAGCAGCAAGGGCAAAAGTCTCTGAAGAAAAGAGTTGAAAAGCAGGCACAGCCAGCTGCTGCAACCAAGGCAAGGGTGGCAGTGACAGCTTGTGGCCAGGACAAGCTGTAGGAAGGAGAAAACCAGGCAAAGTGTCAGAACCTCACCCCCCCCCAGGAAATTTTTCTAGAAAGACTAGAGAAAATAACAGCACTACCTGCCTCATTGGCTGCAAACTGTCTGCAGCAGCGGGGAAACAGTTCCTGCTCTTTCTGCCAGCAACACTCAGTCAGTCTGTCTGTCTGGTTTAGGTTCACATCACCTTGAGCACCCACGAATGCGGAGGCTTATCGGAGCGAGACATCAACTTGGCCAGCTTCATCGAGCAGGTTGCAGCTTCTCTCTCCTGACTGGGGAGAGACACTTGAAGCCAAAAAAAAAAATAAATATCAACCTTGCTGCTGCCACAACCCGCATCTCACCTGAACGGCTGCACCTAGAGCCTTCCCTCCCTGCCAAGGTAGTTCCTGGATCCACACTAACACCATGCAAAAAGCTCAGATGGACGGAAGCTCTTCATGGGGTACCGTGCCTCTATGCAGCTCTGATCTTCTGGCTTCCGTTCTTAAAACGCTTCCACCTGTCAGCAAACTGAGCCTCTGGGGCTTTCAGCAAATGTGCCCTTTTACCAGGAGTCATGTTACACAATTACACAAAACCCAGTAAAGCTTTCCAGAGCCTGATCCCATCCAGCTGCTGTGTTACTGCTTCTTACCCACTGCAGTTTGCTTTCCCACCTAAAACGTGGTACGTGAACCCTGTGGTTTCTTCTCTATAACCATACCAGCAACCATGATGTGCAATTTGGTTATTACTGTAACCTCTCTCTAGCAGTATTATAAAAGCAGACATGTGATCTCACCCCTCTTGTAACCAGCTTTTAGTAGGATATCAACTAATAAATGTCTTGGTTAACCTGATGTCAGTTTGGAAGGAGGCCTCACTGTCAAAATTGCGCCAACAGCTTTTCCCAAGGCAGGTACTGGCCTGACTGCTCTCAAGGTGCTTCTGCCATGGAAAAGCTTCTCGGCGACGCAAAGCGGAGAAGTGGCACAGGCCTGCGCCTCAAAGCGAACGGGCTCTGAAAAAGAATGAGATTATCAAAGGCAGAGCAGATCAGAGAAAAAATCTGCTTCTGCTGAAATCAGAAGCGTACCCATAGCCAAGGCACAACCACAAGGCACAGAAGCAGCACAGCTGTGGGCCAGGGGCTGCTTACAGAGGGATACCTCCCCCAAAAGGGGTGATAGGTGGAGTTGGTGGTGTAAGATCTTCACTCCAGAAACAATTCAGGGAGTCTGTTGCCAAACCGCTGCGTTTTCAGTTGAGACAGGAACAAACTGCTGCAAAACCAATAGTGGTTGCTTTCAGCAAAACAGTCTGGGGGAGAAAGACTACAAACACCCAATTCCAGTCATCTTTTCTATTTTTTATAACTCTTTAAAGTTCTATACCGGATTGAGAGAAAATCCCTAGCTCTTAAACGAGAGAAAATCCTTAGCTCTTAAATGGCAGTTTTCAGCACCTTTAAAGATCCCATGCAAGCTGCCATAGACTGAGCTGTGCCTGAGCAAACACCAGGAGCAACAGGTCCCTGTTCATTCAAAGGAGCAGCCAAACAGACAAATAAGAGCTCAATGAGCCTAGAAAGCTAAATGCACCATTTTAATACAACCCAGGCCCATTTTCACCATCTCTTCAGCTATTTCCAGCTGCGGTTTTACAGTGGCAAATCAGAGCGATACAGAACACTGCCAGATGAACTCATCCCAGTTGTTCATTGAAAAGTCAACGTGTATTTATTGGGCAAGATTTTGTCATGTTGCACGCAACCCTTCCACTCCTCCCTCCTCCGAGTGATCAGAAAAGTGCAGATGAAATCCATGGCATGAAGACACACATCTCTTCTTGGTCCATCCCATTGGATATTCTCCAGTCTAGTACCTAAAAGCACGCAAATCCCATGGGAGTGCTTCGTACAAGCAACATATTTAGTGTCTCACTTGGGAAAACTGACAGTCAGAAATCTCGCGGGAATTCATGGTTCCAAAGATTCCTCCAGGTCCAAAGTACCGTCCAGTTCCAGATTGTACTCCAGTCCATAGAATTCCTCTTTTTTTGTTGTTTTTTAAATAATTATACAGCCTGTTAACCGCATCATTTTTCTAAGACCATTTGGCACGATAAAGGAGATGGAGATTACATGTTAAGAGGACAAGGATGAATAAAGACTACACACTGGTAAATTACAGCGGCCTATTCCCGACCAGAAGATTACATTTACAGTATAGAACAAATACACATAAAACATTTAAACCCACAAATATTACTAGCAAGTGAGGCCCAGAATAGAATAAATCGACTTAGAAATAACATCTTCAAATACATCCAAAAACGTGAAATGGAGCATTGATCTGTTAGATCTGTCCACTTCCTGGAGGAGAACACAACCAGGGAAGAGGAGGGAGTTTTTCTCTCCTTAACCCCACCCCAATCCAATCCTCCCCTCTTTTAAAGCAGAAACAAAACGAGTACCTCCTTTCTGACTTTTGTTTTAATCTTGGTTCAGAAGAGAACCATCACAGTAGCCAGACACTTAAGACTGTCTCCAAAGCACAGCAAACTCGGAAATGCAGCAACGGGCACGTCAGCAAGACGCTAAGAAAATAAATAGGTCCGACAGAGTTGCCAATACCATCAAGAGACCATCAGGTAATACAAACACGACTGTTTCAAAAGGGCTCAGAGACAGTCGCCAATTTAAGTGGAGGTGGCCAAAACACTTTTTGTCTCCTAGCACTAAGAATAAACCTGTTAACAAGCAAATACTCTTTCCACAAGTGCCAGGCCCAAGGCTGCATGGGTTTGTGCATGGCCGGCAAGTAACCTCTTCGTTCGGTGTCATCGCTGTGCGAGAGTGTGCTTCAGCTGTGGTAAGCCAGCGAGGGTCAGCTTCGGGCTGACAAGCCCACGAGAGCAGAGACAGAGGCCTCCAGGTGCCCTGCACAAGACTGCAGATGTGGCAGGAAGTCTTCTCCCAGCCAAGTGTTGACTGCCTGGGAAACTCTTGGTGGCATGCAAAAAGCCGAGAGGAAACCCAGGGGAAAGCCCTGCAGGAGGAACTCCACTGCTGTCAAATAACTGCAGAGATTCTAGCTTGTCCTTAAGGCCACCACTGCCTCACAGGTTGCATTAGGAAAACCCTCTCACCATGAAAATCAGTGGAGAAAAACAGGAAGGGCGAGCCACATGCCCAAGGCTTGAATACCTTCGGCTTGCTGCATCCTCTCAGAGCTATACCAGCATCTTCATAATACTGTGAAGGGACTTGGCTCAATACAACTCCTATTCTACCTTACAGGCAAGCATACTTTCTCTGAGGCCAGTCTGCCTCTGAGGTTGGGTTGTGTGTTTTTTTCAGTATAGTACCGTAAAGAAACAACCACGGCAAAGATTGTGGTCAACAGCTGAACCCTCCAAACCCCCCTGGCGTCCCACCAAAAAAAAAAGCCAGAGAAGTGTCAAGGCACAGTGGTGAATGCCCTTTTGAGAATGTGCCTTAAAGGAATCAGTGCAAAGAGTAGAGATTACGACTGTTACGAGAGTCACCTTTTTATACTAAAAGGTCAGGGTAAAAAAGGTCAGCTTTGGTGCCATCCGTTTGCGTGTGAAGTCCCCAGCCACGACAGGCACCAGGGCCCGACCGACTCGACTACAGCATCATGAGATAGTGCAAAACCTTCAAGTTACGAGCAGTGAGATTCGTCGTTTCGCACATCCCTCCAGAATTGTGCAAGGTACAATAAAAGCACTCTAGGTGGTAAATGTATGTCTTCTAGAAGAGGCAGGGAAGCAAAACAGTTACTACGTATCTAGGATTTTCAGTACCATCCAGTTCCTCTCCCTAAGTCACCCGCTTGGTTTCTATTTTTGCTGTTATCCAAACCAAGAGGTCCCAGGAAAGGATTTAGTGTTGAGGCTTTTTTTCCCCCCCTCAGCAGATATTGATTGCAGTCTCACCAAGATCTCCAGAGGGGATTTCAAAAAAAAAAAAAAGAGTATGTGACCATCTTTCCTTTGCCAAGTTATGAGCTCTGCATCAGACATAGGGCTCCCAGCACAGTCTGTTAAATGCAGTAGCTTGGAGGAATACTCACATTTATTTTCTACCTTCAACTTCTGAGAAGGTTGAAGCTTTGGAACACAACACGAAAACTCAAATGGAACACTCGCTTGGACACCGGTTGAGGACCAGGTCTAAGGAGGAGAAACAGCAAGGAATGAAGTGACACGCGGAATACCTGAGGAATTTGGTGTTGTGGAATGGACATTCGATTCACCATCAAAAGTCACGACGAAAACAGGCAAGGGAAGGGAAGAAAAGCCCTAAAACTCAAGTTGGGCATGAAACTAACACAGATTTCAGAAGACAAAGATAGGGAAGGAAGTTTTCAAAATTCAGCCACCATCAGACCTGCAACTGTTGGAACTAAGGCTTACTGCAATCTCTTCCCCTGGGAAACCTTTAGAACCACCCGAGTGCCAGCTGGCAAGGCACCGATGGTTGCACTGCAGTCAGCGGTGGCCAGGAGAGCCGTTCATGTGCGTTTCACTGCAAGGAACATCCGTGCTGTAGAGGCCGTCCAAGTACGCCTGAGAAATCTCCGCTACCAAGCTCCTGTCTGGTACGGACTGCGCCATTCCGTAGATGGCTCCCTAAGCAGGGGAGAGGAGGTCGTTACACGAGATCGTTAACGCCATCAGAGAAACGTGCTCACCCCAAACACAGCCTCGCTACACGCTGGCCTCCTTACCATGCCTGTGGTCTTGGCGTTGAGGTCCTTCATGATATCCTCAATGCTGTCTTTGACATCTTTCAGGAACTGTTCAGCAACGCCGGGCTTCGTGTGCAACTGCGTGATGCAGAGATGAATGCTGGGCAGGCAGGGGAGAGGGGAGAGTTGAATCAGCTCAAGAACGTTACGCTTCTACATTTACTGAGCAACTGACAGCAATTCAGTCCTTCCCCCGCCACTGACAACCATTTATCTCCTTAAAACAGCATTTCAGCAGTATAATGGGAGAAGACGATCCACGCCCTTCCGATCAGAGGTAATCCCCACAAAACACTCACTAGAACCGAGCTGTGGAGAGCTCAACTCTTTTTTGCAAAGTGGCAAAATAAATAAATAACACAAACCCTCGGTTAACTAACATGAGATGAAAGAGATGGCTATTTCTATTTTTCTGCTTGGATCCAACAGAGGTGATCAGAAAGGGACGCTCAGGTGCGTCCTCTGCCAGGCTCCTTAAAATTAGTATTGTCTTATCCTTACTACAGTAACTACTATGTATCAGCAATTACCAAAGTAATTCCTTCTCTGCAGAGGAAAAGACTGAATAGAAGTTATCAGGTGGGGACAAGGCCACTCAGCAAAACATGAGAGCGACACGGTTTGAAGAGGACCACCTCGCAGACCCTGGCTATGCGCAGCACTCTGTTCGTCTCCACAAACTCACCTTGATGGGAACTGTAGGACGTTTAAGTTCCATCCCTTTGCAGCTAAGAAATTAGATAATCGATAAATGTCGAAAGTGTTGGAGCCAATGGAGAGGACAGATACCTCTGGTTTCCCAAAAATGAAGATGCTGTCAATTTTTCTCAACCTTGAAAAAGAAAAAAAGAGGAAAGAAGTGACTGGCCAGGGTTATACAGGCCAGATAATCTGTCAATCTATCCAGAGCCTTAAAGGAAAAGCTACAGAAAGGAACTGACAACAGCACATTCCTACCAAAAAAAAAACCATGCAACCAGCCCAGCCCACTGGGACTTGCAAGAGAACTTGGGTCATTAACAGTCCTGAAATCAAGTAAAGTCAGGAAGAAATGGAAAAGAGGAAAGACAAAGAGTGAAGGGAAGACAGAGTAGCAGAGAAAATCAGCTTAACAGCTCACACAGCAACACAAGCACTCCAACAAGAGAGAGTATAACCCTTCTTTTGTCATCTTAAGTCCTTCCAGATTCCCCCTCAGTCCCCTGTGGCTGAGGGGGAAGAAAACCTTGAAGCAATGTCAGCTAAATTAAGGTGCCTGCACCCCTCCTCTCTGCGCCTCTCAGCCACGTGGCACACAGCAGCACCTGGGCAAACACAAAAACATCTTCTCCCATAACTGCCCAGCAGATCCCCTCCCCAAAGGTTAACATGTCGTAGCCTCTCAAGGGAAAAATGAAGAAGTTGCAAAAGAAACTTTTGAGAGGAGCCCAGAACAGGGTCAGAGAGTACAATTGAAACACTAAGGGCACGCACATACTCTGATTCGAGGAAACGAGCTGTTTTTATGATCCTCTTCGTAGCCTCAACGTAGCCCGATTCTCCCACGTGCATCAGAGTTGCCCAGCATGCAGCTATGATTCCACCAGGCCTCGAGCCTGCCACAGAGGGGGAGGCATATATGCCCCCTTGCCAGTCGGGTGCTATAAAGAACTGGTAACTCCTGTACTTCTTGTCGCTGTACAGCACCACCGAGGAACCCTTGGGAGCATAGCCGTACTGCAAGGGGGCACAGAAAGCATTAGAAAGCGGCAAGAGGGCGCAGGAAGGTATTCAAGCACTCGCTGTATGTGGTCCCCAAGCTCCCGTTTGGCTGCACATCAGTGCATCGCACAGAGGATCCAAACCAAGCAGCCCCTGCCCTTCCCCGCGCTCACCCAAAGAGAGGAAATGCCCGAAAGCAGGGATGACATCAGGAAACGCTCCCCAAAAACAAAAGCGACTTTCTCCTCCCTGTTTCTTACCTTGTGGGTATCTGCAGAAATGCTGGTGACGCCTTTTACGCGGAAGTCGAATGGCCGCTTTAGAGGAAACCCGGCTTTGTCCATGAAAGGGATCAGAAAACCACCTAGGCAGGCATCGACGTGGAAGGGGATTTTGTACTTCACCGCAAGCTGCATGAGAACGAGAGATTCTGCTGAGCAACACGCAAGCGGGCAAGAAAATCACACGTGGTTGAGGCACCCAAGCTCCAGTTGCCAAAAGGTGCTTTGCATTTCATGATTAAGTGTTTCCTCAACCCTTTTGGCACATCGTGCAACTCTCAAGCCATTGGGGATAGGAAATCTATCTATGGCTACATGTGTGATGCCTTATCCTGCCTTCTACATATGTGAAGGTTGCCAGTGAGAGGAAAAAAAAAAAACAAAAATCAAAAGCCCATCACGTTTTGGCAGGTTGCTCTATTTGCCAAAGAGCTGTGACAATGTGGTGTGAAAGCAGTAGGAGCAATAAAGCGTTTAAGGGTGTGACCGAAATGAAAAGAAGGTCAGAGGGCCTGGCTGGTTACGTACAAAATAAACAAGTGGAGCACAGAGAGAAGAATCAAGAGGCATGTTTGAAAAATAAGATGCCAGCCCTTTGACTCCTACTCCCTCCACACATTCCTCAGACTTCTGCACCAAGTTTGCTACAACCAGCAGGTCCTAAATCAAAGCTTTTTACCAGGCAGATTGTTTTGCTGTTATTTCCTTGCAGGTATCAAAGAATGAGCCCTTCCGGTTGGATTCGCAGCGGGTGCAGCAGAGCTCTAAGTCACATGCACGATACACACCTTCAGTTACAGTAGAAATTCGTGGCACAAACTTGAGAGCTGAGAGACAAAGCACGCACAAAAGACTTGCTGCTCTGCCTCGCTGTGACACATCGTGTGCACCAGCTTAAGTCCAAAATCCAGCCCCGTGCAAACAATTTTATGTCAAACTTCTGTTATTTAAAGTCCACTTTCTCACGGTAGTGAGAGAGTACAAAAAAAAAAAAAAAAAAGTCCTATATTACTTCCAAATTGCATCCTATATATGCTGCTGTTGGTTAACACCCAATTTGAGGGTAGTAACACCCTCCCAACCAGTCTGATCCTCCCACCAGATTCACTGGTCGGCATCCTGAAACCCTTCCACTCCTCTTGCACAGAAGGACACATGGGTTTTACTGCTACAGCTCCCAGAAATTCCAGGACCCTCCCTACCTCTGCCACTTCTTCAATTGGGTCCATAATTCCATGGGGGAACTGGGGAGCCGAACAGACCAGCATGGCTGTGTTCTTCGAGATAGCTCTCCTCATTGCCTGAAGATTTAAAGAGAGAAGATGCTCACATTCCATTTATCAAGTGCCATCCTGCCAAAAAAGATAAAAAGGGAAAACATGCAGCATCTGGTCTTTAAAACCAACACGCAAAAGCCTAAACAGGAAGCAAAGCAATGAGCTCCAAGCAACAGAAGACATCAACCAAGTCATTTAACTCATCCACTTAGAAGTCCTAGAAAGCTTTTGTTCACTCTCATCTGAAAACTCATCTCTTTCTGAAACACATAAATTATTTGATACTAAATTCATCATGGGATGAGGGGAAGGCTTACATTCTCATTACTTGAAACCAAACCTTATCTGCAATGACAGTACTCACTCCTGCCGTTTTCCCTTGTTTTCAGGAAGCATTCAACCCTATCCACTGATTCGCTACCTGGATCAGTAGATTTCAGGCTATTGCTGTACAGTGTTAATTTCCCCACAGAAAGTGCTGCCTAAACTGATACCTGAACATCCACTTCCATAGCCTTGGTCAAGGGTATGTGAATCAACTTCAGTCCAAAATAGTGTGCTGCCTTGTCAAACGCTGCGTGAGCACTCACTGGGACCAACCTAGAAAAGTAAGGGATTGCGTGCGTCAAGCCAGGCAGTGCCAAAGCCTTATAAGAGAGGAAAGAGAAGGAAAAAAAATAAACATAAAACATTCAACCCGTTGATACTTCTGTGTGACAGACAGATCACAAACAGGCCAACGACATGTTTCAACTAGCCAAAAATCATACAGGCCAAGTTAAAAAAAAAAAAAAAAAAAAGCTGGGGGAAATACTCTCAGGGACAGAATAGAGGCCACATGTTTTTCTGAACTAAAATGATGGACACTCAATCTTTAACCCAGAGAAAAGCTACTGAAGTCATTCGATCCCACCATGTGGCCTTCTGTGAAGCAGGAACCAGAATTCCCAAGACAGCTCATTTCTTGCCATGTCAAACAATATTGTACCTAACAGCTGCCTTCCAATACCTGAAGGGAACCTACAGGGAGGCTGGGGAGGGACTTTTGACAAGAGTGTCCAGCGATAGGACAAGGGGAAATGGGTTTACGCTGAAGGAGAATAGATTTAGATTGGATCTTAGGAAGAAATTCTTCAGTATGAGGGTGGCAAGACTTTGGAATAAATTGCCCAGAGACATTGCGGCTGCCCCCTCCCTGGAGGTGTTCAAGGCCAGGTTGGACGGAGCCTTGAGTAGCCTGATCTAGTTGAGAGGCGTCCCTGCCCATGACAGGGAGGTTGGACTAGATGATCTCTAAGGTCCCTTCCAGCCTAGGCCAGTCTAGGATTCTATGATCTCCAGCCAGCCACCCTCCCTAAGAGGGGAGGTACGAGACAATACAAAAGGGAAGGAGCAACATAAACGCATCAAATGAACATAACATTCACTGTCTTCCATCTCGAACGACAGTGGCTGAAAAGTCTTAATTAACCTTGTTTTCTGAGCCATCATGTCTTTATCAAGGCCTTTAACAGCAGTCAAAAATGTTAGAGGGAAGAAAAGAACCACAGGAACTCAGCAGAAGATGAACACCACAGTGTTTCATCTCTTTTTACATTTTCCCCTCGTAAGCAATTAACGAGAGAAATATTTTTGACACGTCGCCTTGAAAAAAGAAGCATGGTAGAGAGAGCAAATCCTCTATTAGCAGTGTAATGATTAGCACAACTGCTCATTTCAGCTCCAGCCAGCTGAAATGTTTTAGTTTTAGTCCTCGAGTTTTCAGGCTAAACCCTCTTTGATCTGAATAAATCAAAACCCTTAAACACTTCAAAGGACCTGCCAATCTCTGCCCAAGAGGGGCCCAAAGCTGACACAAGGAGGCTCTGCCTGCAGCAGCACGCAGGTATTGCCAAAATACATCTGCACAGCTCAGCTACCCCACTACCCCAGCCCTGCTTAAAGGCTCCCATGCTTCTGCATCGCTGCTTTCAACTCAGGTTTCTCCTTCAGACAGTTGGACAAAGGAGGAGGTGGTAACGGGCTCCAAAATGAAGGACTGTTGAAGTCTAGCAGCCTCCTCAACTCAGAGGAACAGTAAACCCTGTAAGTGCCTCAAAGCAAAAAGCAAGCCGCAGAGGTATTGCTCACATTTCTGGCTGTTTGATGCCTCTCTCATAAGCCAGGTCTCGGTACGCCTTGCAGGCCATCAGAATGCTCTCAGTGCCTCCAGACGTCATCTGTCGGGAAGAAGCAGGAAAAACAAGTGCTTACACAGGTGTTGCAGAAGAGAAAAGCAAAGATGGCAAAAAAAGGCACAAGATGTACAGGACAACTCAGGTTTTCAGGGGCAGCAGAAGTCACTGAACAGCTTGAGGTATTTTTCCGACATTCAGCTTGAAAGTGCACATTTAAAGTGACTCCTTTATTTGAACAGGAAAGGGAAAACAAAAAAAATTATTCAACTCTGAAGTCTAATGAGAGGGGACCATTAATGCACAGTTGCTAGCTGGCAAACATGACTGCACCTCACGAGATTACTAGGGCATACTCAGCTCTTGATTACCCACAGATTGCCTCGCTGGATTACAGGTTAATCATGCCACGTATACGGAAACAACAAAGTCGATTCTGTGTTAAGTCAACCAAAGTCCAGGAGGGTTTATTAGGTCTGGAGCAGCGCCACGCCGAGGCACGGAGCCAGCTCAGGGTTGGCACCACTGCCCAGCTACAAAACCTTCGCAGGAGATGGAGGCACTGCTGAGCGCAGAGCTCTCACCTACCTGCTCTCGGCACCAGGCTA
Organism: Apaloderma vittatum; assembly: GCF_000703405.1. NCBI lineage: Eukaryota > Metazoa > Chordata > Aves > Trogoniformes > Trogonidae > Apaloderma > Apaloderma vittatum. The sequence goes on along the minus strand of NW_009715372.1, from coordinate 21,689 downwards.
GAGCTTGTAAGTTCTCAAGGACCCAGGAAATTTTACACCACGTGGAATTTCCGCATCTCTCCCGGTATCCACACAAGCCACTATCTGTGCTGTCCCAGCCCCCTTTCCACTGACCCTCGGAGAATGAGGACGTGGAAGAGAGGAAGGTATGTGCGCCACCGCCTACGATTGCATGCGAGGACTCCAGAGCTGCTGCAAATAAATAAATTAAACTCTTCACAGGAAGAAGTTCCTCAAGCAGGAGGACTGCCTCTTGTGAGCCAGCTTGCATGAGTTCTGACAGACAAGGGACACAAAAGTACACAGGTACGAACCTTCCAAAGTCAAATTTTAACCGAGCGGAAGACTGAGGTTTCTCAAGCAGCCTGTCGGACTGACTGACCGCTATGCTGAGCAAGCTGCAACTTGAAGATGGGGGTACCCAGGAGAGGTGTACAGAAGTGCAGGTGAAAAAGAGGAATCAAAAGCTGCCTATAGCGCTTACAGAGGACTAATTTTGATCCTCAGATCCGCTGAACCAACTGCAATTTCCCCTTTTACGTCTTCCCCCCAAAACAAAACATATTTTAAAAGGCTACAATCACATTTGCATGCCTTACAACATCTGGAAGTCTGAGTTCTCTTTTGGTTTTTCCCAACTGACATAACTGCAAGACCCCAAAATGCAAACAAGTGTGACTGCATGAAAATGACTAAACATTAACTACAGAGATAAGGAACAAAGTTCACAGGCACATAAAGCAGCCTGACACATTTGTTCCTAACATGATCCAAGCTCGCAGCAGCTGCTGCCACAAGGCATCGTGGAAGTGACTGTCACACCACAGGCAATTTCTGCTTTTTTGGTAGTTTAAAAGCAACAGCTGTCGCAGATAAACCCTAACAGAGCCTCACACCGGATAAAGAAATCGCTGCGTTTATTGTGAAGCAAATAGATGGTAGCAGGAACACAACATCCTAAGCGTTTTATGGGCTTGTGTTTTCTCAGCCCTTCTTACGGAAAGATACATGATGCTGTCAGCTATTACGTCTGGGGGGAAAAAACAGAAAATACAAAAAAAAACCCCAAGCAGCTAGTGTAACACGGACTGCCTTCCTACAGCGGGGTGGGAGAAGAGGAATGGCATTATTGCATACTCGTAACACAGCTTGCAACATCGCTCACAATACTGCAATGATTGCAAAAACTTTGCTGGGGATTTTGGGATTCACATTACTAAACACTTCATGTGTCAACCAGGCCACCTGCTCGTTGAGCAAGCAGTCCCTACCTCTAGATAATCTGCTCTTCAAAGAGCAGTCTCTGGACAGTCCCCTTTCGGTCCTTCCACCAAAACATCAACATCTTGCCCTTATCTCTGACTAACTTTGAAGAAAAGTCTGGCTCATCACCTTAACACACAGTTTGCGGTAGGTCAGAGTCAATATTTTTCAGCAGTTGACCAGGAGCAAGTTAAGAAGCAGCATCCAGGATGGATCCTCCTCGCAGGCATCAAGACCAGCATGCAAACGACCACACAGAAAGCTTGGTCAGGCAGCTGAAAATCTACCCCAAAATCTGAATTTTGGCCAGATTGGCTTCTTAAAATTGGCACACAGTCAGCACATCGCCACAGAGATGTGCCGCAGCAGCCTGACCTACAGCAGCATTTTAGCAAAACCCCTTTTGGTCCAGGCTGTTTATACCTGTAGAGGGAGTCTGCTCCTTCACAGGAGGTTTTGTCAGCTTAGTTACCAGCAGCAAACTCGCTCTGCTCTACAGCAAGGGCTTGAATCGCTGTCACAGGATAAAACTTCCCCACTGCCCGCGGCACGCCGGCAGCCGGCCAACGCGCACTGATTCAGCAGCCGCCAACGGCTCCCACAGATATTTTGTTGCCCTCACCCCCGCCCACGGCCCCCTAATCCAGCAGCCGCCAATGGCTCCCACAGATATTTTGTTGCCCTCTCCTCGAAGGGAAAGTCCCCGGGCTGAAGCGATGCCATAAGGAAAAGGGGCTCACAACGAGTGTTGTTTTAAGCAGCTTTCCGAGCCCACGCTATCTTCAAAAGCCAGGCAAAGTGTATGGAAAAAGGCAAACGGACTTTTGTGTTCTTATTTATTTCTTATTTTCCAAACGGGAGGGGAGAGGAGAAAGCACGGGGTAAAAAAATATCCCTCCTGCTTTCTAAACTTAGTATCTCTTTTCCATCGCTTCTTCCCTCCAAGCCCTAGTGCCGTGGAACCTCAACTTTAAAAGAGCAACAAAGAGGTATGGTCCCTGTGCTAGAAGATGTATTTCGTGCCACTTGCATGTCACCGTCAGGCATAAATTCGATTCCTGGTCTCTAAAGTTTTCCTTGCATTTTCACCTTAGGAAACACGTCCGTTCAGACCCTGGAGACAAAGCTGACCAAAAGTTTCACTGAGCTGAACACGGAAAGGAAACTACGCATTATTTCTAAAGCAGCATTAGAGTAAAAAAATATCACAACCCACTGCTCCGGCATAACATAGTGGCAGGCTCACATAAAACCCCCTTAAACCTGCAGGTTGTAAATTCCACTGGTTGTCTCTCTCAAGGTGACCTGCTCATCACTACACAGATAAAATCTGACAGGTCTGCAGAGTTTAAGCTCCCCCCAAGACACATCACTCACATTTCACTGCTAAAGTCCTACTTCAAATGCGCAGCCAGCACGATGGCAAAGTTTGGAAGCCCCAGAATTTGGGGGGGAAGAGACACGTTGCTTTCTACAGGAGACTTCGGTTTGCATCTGCCGATTTGGCCTCCTCTCTCCTGCCCTCAGCCGCAGAGTTAAGTGCAAAAAAGAACTGATAGGCTGACACCAAATATGCACATGTGCACCCCCGTGCAACGTTCCCCTGAACTCTAAAGCTGCCCTTTTCTTTTAAAGTTCAAAAAAAGGACTGGAGGAAAAAAAAAGTCATTGAAGTTTGCATAAAAGTGGTGATTTCTCCCCAGATTAGAGGGGAAATCCACAGAGTGAGCACTGCAAAACAAAGCACCTCGTGAAGGGGAACACGTGCACACATCAGACAAGAGCAAATTCCCCTATTCCTTCTCAATGTGCTGAGCTTAATTAGTCCTTCCATATAACTGCGAGAACGCGATTAGAATCTCCTGGGAGCCAAAACTCACCAACTCCTACCTCTTTGGTCTTGTGTAACAAAATTAAAAGTAAGAACAAAAGTAGTAATTCATGAGAAATAGGAAGCAGTCATCCGCGGCTGAAAATGATTCCTTTTAAAAACTGCTTAAAAACCTGGAACATCCCTCAGTGCAATTTCAGGCAAAAGACATGTCTGCACACTCCCCGCCTCAAGGGCATTGTTAGTGGGTTTATGTCCATGTTTAAATGAAGGAGAATTACAATCCCCATGCCTCAAATAAAGGCAACTTCGGTAAATAATGCAAGCTGCTCCTGCGATTACAACATTCGGAAAACTAAAAAACAGACAGACATTTTACTGTTTATTAAACTCACTGAAAACCATCAAAGAGGAAGCAGAGGACTGTTCTCCGGAGATCCTACTTAGGAAAAGGTTCACAGGACAGAGACTGTGCAGGACTCCCCAGGCTGCTGAAAGCACTGGGAACACGCAAACAGGTCACTCTGCTGCTTTTCTCAGACTGAGCAGCACAGCATTAGCCCCCAAAAGCACTGTTCTGCAGCGTGGTGTGGAAATCAGCACATAAAGGAAGTGAAATCGCCTCATCGAGAAGCAAACAGAGAAGCTTTCGGTGTATTCCACACAGCATAGCCACAGACACGCTCTCCAGAAACACCAACAGGCTCCATCTGCCTCATTCTGCAACCCTGCAAAAGCTGAATCGAGTTAACCAGTAGAAAAAGGCATCAGAACTTCTTGGCCAGATCAATTTAAAGATAAAGATAACTCACAGCATGGCACGCTCCCTGGTTTAGCCACTCTCCATTTTACAGCCTCACTGGTTACTGAAGCGTAACTGCAGCAGTCTGAGCGACCAGCTACTGCAGGGCCTTCTAGAGGCAGAAAATACAGCAACAGTTTGAAAAAACACTCTTTTTAAATGACTTTGTAACTGTCCAAGCCTCCAGAACTATTCTGAAATGTTACTTCTGGTTTGGGGAGGAGAAAATAAGAGAAGTCTTTGAGCCTAATTGCGCATGACCTTCATACATCTACCCACGTCCCTCCATCAGCCATTAGCAACACTGGGCACACAGGCAGGAAGGGCAACGTGGGAGGAGGACAAGAAATCCGATGGAGAAACTCGTTTGGATAAGGTAATTACAGAGTACAATTAAGCTTCCATTTCTGGCCAATCAACTTCTCAGCTCTCCCCTCTCACTCTGCAAATCTGACTGTTCAAGCAGCCAGAACACAACTCCCCAGCAGGTTGCACGTTCCCCCATTTGCTTTGCTTCTGTTCAAACTTTAGCTGCAGCTTTGCAGCACAATCCTCAGAACGGAAGACAGAGAGAAAAGGATTCCCCAGAGAGTTTCTGTGGAGGTCTCGCATTGGCCACAATCATCTTATTGTTTTGGAGCTTTTTTTTTTTTTTTAACCCATTTTGAACTTCTCTTAGGCGACTCTACTTTTAGATTTCAGCGCAAGAGCACGCAGGACCAAGGTTGACACTTTTACGACGCGTGCTTTATGCAACAAAAACCAAACACACACACACACGTCGCAGGCTTCAGCAAGTAAAGTTCTCCAAGCATATGATAAGTGTCACAGAGCTATTTAACTTATCAAAGGACATCTCAGCTGTTGATAAAGATGAGTTTCAACAGTTTTAGACCTATTCCAGGAGCATGATCTCAGCAGTATCCTCAGTATCACAAACCAGGAAGGAGATGAGGTGAGGTTAAATGCTGTTTTACAGCAAAGAGGCACGTTCCTTCTCTAAACTTGAGGGTGGCACAAGGAACACAGTCCCAAGAAGGTAAGTCAGGTCACAGGGTGCAGCCTCCTGCTATCAGTCACATCTTACACTCCCAGACACTGCACAGTCAAGTTTCATCTTCAATCCAGCTGGAGTTTGGTCTCAAGTACACCTATTATAAGGCTACTCCAGTACTTGCGTCCTTAACCCAACCAAGCCTCCAACTGTCAAGATTAAGCCTATTCAAGGCCAGTTCACCACGCAAGCTCTTTTGTCAACACAGCCTTTCCACGTTGATCTTGAGCCCTTGCTGGCCTTCTCCCTCCCCAGCACATTTACAGACAGCAAAATCACCCCACAGCCAGTCTCTGACGAATCTCATCGGAATTCTTGTCACAAATGGAAGTTACTAAGCGACCTGTCTGTATCCCAGCCACACCTGATAACCACGATGGGAGCCAAGACCTTGCCGTCTCACACATCATGTGAACGGGGAGAAAATTTAGCCAAAGGAATTCAGGATCCTCGCCAAAAAGGTAAAGCAAGAGAGAGGAGTGTAAAAAGCCACAGCTTACTTTTACAACAATAATTCACCACACAACTTCATGTCTTTTGCTCTGTGACCAATTCCGAAAGCACCAGTTTAAGAACACACATCTGGACTCTCGCTAGGAACTCTTCTGAGGCTTTAAAACTGGTTGCCACAGTAATACACTAGAAGGCCACATAAGCCCGGCGAGAAAGCTTTCCAGCTGGACGGACGACAATACGTGCCGTGCCTCTGCCTGATCACCACCAACACTTGGAGCTGCTTGCTGCTGACTAGCCAGCCAGCTGGCCTCATCCCCAAGCTTCGCCTTCTGGCAGGCTCACAGATTTCCAGTTCAGAGATTAAAATTGAGGGGAGCTACTCAAAGTAATGCTGCTCTGTTCACCATCCCCCACTGACAATCAGCCAGGCTACATTATGTCGGTTCTCTTTTCCAACTGCCATCAAGCCTCGATCATTTAAGAGTGTGGAATAAAAGCTGATGGAAATGGTCTTGCCTGAAGAATTACTTCCCCGAGTTAAATCATCTCACATAAAGCTTCATCAAGAAGAGCAATTAGCGATCATCTCCTGTACAGCCATGCTGGCATGGTGTATACCAGAACAAGCTTGACCTGTTTCAGCTGGACAGCAGAAGGTGCATTTGCACCCAAATATAACAACACTCAAAATGTTCAGCGGACACTTGAAAACAGGCTACTTACAGCACCACAAGAGTTGGGGCCTCCGTTGAAGAGCGTGCATGCAATCCTCACTACTTCCGCTTCCATCTTCCTCAAACCAGGGAATATGTCTGGATGGAGAGGATTACTCCAGGCAAACTCTTCGTACACCTTCAGAAAACAAAGGCCGAAAGTTAGCCTTGCAGGTGAAGCACCGCATCGTCAGTGCGGATTCGAGAAGTTGACGTGCACACTGTATAAGCAAATTAGCTGCATTTAGCTGTAAAAATACTGCAGATCTCCTTGGACTTAACTCCTGCTGCAAGCAAATACCACAAGCTGGGAAGCTACAGCTGAGGGGTAAAAAAATAAAAATAAAAAAATCCCTAAAATGTGTTTTTCTAGGGCATTCTGGCCTCTGGAGTGATTTTGTAACACAGTCATATTTCTTGTTGTAAAGGCAGGTTTAACCATTTAGCCATTTTTTTAAAAACACAATATATTTAGGTATTTTTTTAAAAATACAATATATGCCCTATGACTGCTCTACACAAATCAGCCAAAAAAAACTTTGCAGAAGTAGTTTTCTAGTTTACTGTCGAAGGGGAATCCTGAAGCAGCCAGAAAAGCTCAAATGCCCCCTCACCCATCACAACAAAACTGGCCACGGAATCCAGTATTTCACACTTGTTCTGCATCTGTGGAGTCACAGGATAAGGCTGGAACAGGCCAGTTCCGACCTCCTGCAGTCAAGATCAAAAAGCAGCTGCAGGGATTTTAAAAGAAATACAGAAGAATAAACCAGCGAATAATCAGCATAAACAGAGGGAATGTTTCCACAACACTCAAAGCAAGCCGAGGCTGCTCTAGAAAGGCTGCTCTGAGCTTTATGTTTCCTTAGAAGTAGGAAAGAAAACATCAAAATGCAGAAGAAAATAGCAATAGCAACCACCAAACACAGCTCATTACAGCTGTTATAAAAGCTGTTTCCAGAAGCAAGAAAGCTAGACTTCCCTTTTGAGCAAAAAAACCACTTGAAGTAGATATATTTGATAACAGACCTTTGGGCTGTTTAGGTTATTTCCCAAACATCTCAAAGAGAAAAGTTCCCAAGTAGGTAAACAGACCTAACAAAGGCACCGCTGAAGCACGCCAGCGGTCCATTGTTACAAGATTTGGACTGCATGGTAACGCCATAAAAACATTTTAAAATTTCTTTTTTGCTTAAACCAAGAGGAATTTTTCTCAGTGAAACTGTTCCAGTCCAAAAGTCACAGAGTCTCCCAGTAACAGGACAGCCAAGGGTGCTTTCACTCCAGCCTGCAGCAAAGGCATGTCTGTCGGGGGCTTGCTGCAGCTGATCTATGGCAATTTTCTGCTTCCTACCATTCCCTGAATTAGGTGGTCAGTACCAGTTTCCCATTCACTTATAACCAGCTTCTTATTTTTTTACTGAAAGCAACATCTTATCTGATTGGATCCTCATTATCTCTACACCCTGTTTTCACAGGGACAGTCCCTTGGCCAGCTTTACGCTGCCCAAAGGCTTTGCTACTAACTACCCTTCCACCTAGGCTCTGGCCTCGTAGTGAGGCAGTCTTCCTTACAGAGCTTCTCTATTCGTTTTGAAAGCTCAAACAGGGTTGAGGGGTTTCTGGTCACCCTGACGACACTAAGGATTAACCGGAGAGACGCAAAGTTAGGCTGCTTGAGCTTCACCTTCACTAGCAGGCGGGTGAGCTTCTCTTCCCCACTGTACACGGTCCCAGAGACCTTCCCATCCTGCCAACGTACGTCTCCTGAAAAAGAACAAAGAGCAGACTGCTTGTAAACACAGCCACTCTCAGAAAGCACACACAACCTCGTAGAAAAGTCCCCTCAGCACCTCCACAGACGAGGATTTCAGCTTTTGAGGTTCCCTTGATGGGGAAGAAGCACGATTTTTACGCTGCGCAGGCAGCTGCGTGCAATGCTAAGCCTCTGGCATCATGTATCCCACGAACTTAGCAAACTGCAAGTAAATGGTGACTGAAGAGTCAGCACATAAACAACATCTAGCTGCAGCAAGCAGTTATATTAAAATGTAATCCGCTTAATCCCCACTGAGTCTCCCCAAACTGCTGTCCAACCAACTGAACTCTAAAGTGGCTAACATTAAAGCCACTTTCAAAGAGCACCCATCGCCACCACAAGCTGAGAAGAGATGCAAAGGCCAGGCTTGTATTGCTAAAACTTACAGCGTGGGGTGCCTCAGTTAAATTTCACGCAAAACAATACGCTTCTAAGCTTTAAGAAATGAGAGCGGGCAGGTGCAAGAGCATCAGCAGCACACCCTGCAGAAAAGAGTTTCAACCAACACGATGGTGCTTAACTAAGTAACTTTCCACCTCGCAGCACCCCAGGAGTTTGGTTATTTGCTCTCTCTCATCAGCCTCCTTCAAAAAACTCAAATTCATCGGCTTTGCAAGCATCCATAAGGCATAGTCACAATTCAGCCCTCATTTTGAGCAACTTCGTGTGTGGGAAAGAGGGGGCCCACAGGAAAAGAGAAAAGAGAAGGAGAGCCTGGTGAAGGAAGGAAATAATCATTTGAGGGAAAACATAGGCTTTCTTTGTAAGCAGTACATAAAAGCAGAAAAGAAGGAAGCTGTTAAGGGACAGTCAGCTGCAAAACTGCTTGTTTCTGAACTCAGAGCAGATGCACTGTTCTAGTAGAAAGTTCAAGGCATTTCTCAAATTTGAGATAGGAGCAGGGGCAGTTACATCTTCTCCTCTGGACAGCAAGTCACTCAAATTTGGTCGTTAGGAGTAAGAGGCACACAAATCAGAGTGGAGATATCCACACAAGTGAGGCAATTCAAATGAAGTTTCAGTCACTGCTTATGCAGACTCAAGCCAGGAGAACATCATCATGACTTTGCCTTCCTCAAATGGCATTTTCTAAGTTTTTCTATGCCTTTGAAGGCATTTTCAAACCATTGTGACTTTGATTAAGCAAGACAGTCTTGGAAATTCCCTAAAACCCTGCTTGGAAGTTTGACGTATTTTATTATGATTATTCCTTTCGGCTTCACAGAAAACACATTTCTGGTAAAAGTTGAACATCAAGGCAACTGCTCAGAAATACAATCAAAAACGCATTCAAACAATTCTGTTCATATTTTTCTTCTCCTCAGTTCTCTCATAATCAGTTCAGAATTCTTGGGGAAGGAGCAGAATTCCAAAGTAAATACGCAAACACAGTATTAGAAGCCATGAATACTAAACTTCAAGAAGAAAATGGGACACAAATTTGCAACAAATAACACCAGGGAAGAACTATTTAAGATGAAACCATGAGCAGGAGTCATTAGAACTCATTTAGGAGACTAAGTCTAATGTCAAGCCTACAAAATAGACCCACCTCTGCTGCAGTAGACTCACATTCATACCTTTTGAGCTGTACTCTTTCATCTTCTCTAGTACTTCAGGCTGGCTCATGCCTTGTTCCGGCAGCGCTTTGATATAATCCTTTTCATCTTTCAGGAAGGACAAACTGGAAGTGACATCATTCAAGGCTTTATCAATCTGCTTTTGAATCTAAAAAAACAAAAGAAAACCCTATCAACAACGGTGCTGGCCATATCACAAATAGTTGTTGAGTGCATAAAAGACTGAACTCACTAACTACGTCCATACCAGTGAGCAGAACCGATGGGAACTTTTTCAGCTCTGTGACCACAAAGCAGAGCAGAGTACGCAGCAACACTCTTTCAATCCTCCTTCCTAACAACTCCTCCCTCCAAAAAGTGCCTGGAATAGAGTGCTGGCATATGCTAGTCTCCAAACCACACCAGGAACTACCTGTGGGAAGGGTAGCTGGCACGACACAGAGCTGTGCCAAATATGGGCGATGGCAGAGCAGCACTCGGGCCACTGCTTGGCTGCACCTCGTTTCACAGCACAGACACCACCACAATGTTCAGACAGAGCATATTCCATACTGGGTATCTACAAGGAGTGGGAGCTTTGAGTCCCTTCCTCAGTGCTTGAGAACACAAAGCTCAAAGGAAAAATAGTGCATTTTGATCCATAGAACCTTTTTAAGTCCCAGTTTTTAATATGCGGAAATCTTCAGATGCCTTATATTTTGTACCTTGTCTCCTCTGCCACCATACACACAGTTTAGGAACTCAAGAAAATAGTAAAAATAAAAAGAAATCTCCACTACAAACACAGTTAGAAACAATAAAGAAATCTCCACTACAGACACAGGAGATTTTCTCCTCACCCACACCTTACACTCAGGAGGTCCAGACTTCTCACAACACATGAGAAGGGAGGTGGCTAGTAGGTCGAGAGAGGTCCTCCTCCTCCTCCTCTCTCTGTGCTGGTGAGGCCACATCTGGAATATTGTGTCCAGTTCTGGGCCCCTTAGTTCAGGAGGGACAGAGAACTGCTTGATAGAGTCCAGCGCAGAGCCACAAAGATGATTAAGGGAGTGGAACATCTGTCTTGTGAGGATAGGCTGAAGGAGCTGGGTCTCTTCAGCTTATAAGAGACTGAGGGGTGACTAGTTTGACAAAGACGAGGCTGAGGGGGGACCTCATCATGCTCTACAAATACTTGAAAGGACATTGCAGAGAGGTTGGTGCTGGTCTCTTCTCACAGGGAATTGGGGACAGAACCAGGGGGAATGGTTTCAAGTTGCAACAGGGCAAGTTTAGGCTGGACATTAGGAAGCAATTCTTCACAGAAAAGAGTGGTCAGACCCTGGAACAGACTGCCCAGGGAGGGGGTTGAGTCGCCATCCCTGGATGTGTTCAAGTGTTGCTTAGATGGGGTGTTGGGTGATGTGGTTTAGGGGTGACCTTGTAGTGTAGGGTTAATGGTTGGACTCGATGATCCCAAGGGTCTTTTCCAGCCTGAACTGTTCTATGATTCTATGACTTCGTTAATATTTATAAACATGTAAAGGGTGAGGGTCAGGAGGACAGAGGCAGGTTCTTCTCAGTGATGTCCAATGACAGGACAAGGGGCAACAGGTACAAGCTGGAGCATAGGCGGTTCCACAAAAACATTAGGAAAAACTTTTTCACAGTGAGGGTGACAGAGCCCTGGCACAGGCTGCCCAGGGAGGTCGTGGAGTCTCCTTCTCTGGAGACATTCAAAACCTGCCTGGACCTACCTGTGCGACCTACTCTGGTGATCCTGCCTTGGCAGAGGTTTGGACTGGATAATCTTTCAAGGTCCCTTCCAACCCTTAACATTCTGTGATTCTTTCAGGCAACAGAGGTGTTGGGATATCATCAGCTTTCAAGACTTTTGGACATTGGAATGCTTCAAAGTCAAAGCCTCCTATAAGCAACTGATAGCTTATCAGATATCAGCCTACCAAAGAGCAGAAAGAGTACACACATAGTGCACACCAGGAGTTGTCTGGCACAGAAGAGCTTAACAGCACTAGCTCTAAGAAGATAAATCCATACAAAATAGGGCTTGTATACTAGGGCCCCAGAAGGTACCCTTTTCTACAAGACAGACAAAAAACACAAGCAGAAGAGAGCAAGTCATTCACTCATCTGAGCGAGGGCTACTCAAGTCAGAAGACAAAAGCTGGGGAGCTTAACAGGACATAGAAAGGGGATGCCAGTCCCTTCCAGAGGGCTGGTGAAGAAACTTGAAAACCACCTCCACGGCAAAAGGAAAAAGTTCCTCTTTGCTACTCTCATTTATTAAAATTGCCAAAACAGACCTGACCTCCCCAATCAATATGTAAATATGCCAACATGCCAAGCAGAAAGAAGCACTGTCAAATGTGATACCATCACTCACTAGGTAAAATAAACCAAGCTGTGCATTTCTCCATCATTAAGTTGTTAACATGGTAAAACATGCTGACATTTGTAATTTCATGTTTTTCTGCAATAAAAATAAAACCTCCCAAACACTAAAGCTTGTCTTTTAATGATTACACAAACTTCTGATATCTTTGTGCTATAATGTTAGCTATTACTTTTAAGTATCTGATCTCTAATCATGGCCAGTAGTCTGATTAAAAATACAATCCTTCCACGTTGCACAACAAAACACTCAGCTATCTCCCACTTGCTCAAGAACAAGACATCATTTTAGAAGAACAACTCAAGTTCAAGCCTGTTCCCTCCTTCCAAAAATGTATTTATTTTCTTTAAATCTAACAAAGAGGAAATGCTACCAGAAAATTCTGTAGCTACACACACTGACTGTTAGTTTTAAAAAAATAAAACAAGAAAGGAAAATGCAGCACCTCCATTATATGAGTGATACTACGACAAAAAGACTAGGTAGCGACTATATCTTTCATTAAACCAAGAGAAGACCTCCCAGATCTATATCCCTGGATCATTATGACCATAGTAACATGACAATAAAAATGCACAGAAATGTAAGTTATCTGAGAGACCTGGGTAATAGTAAGGAAAGTTGTTCAAATACTTACTATAGCCCCAACAAATGGCATTTTCCTCAGTAGTTTAAAGAACTGCTTTTTAGCTCGAGATGTTAAACCTGAAGAGAAAAAAAAGTCAGAAGTTAACCTAAGATGATTCAGTAAACTGGACCTGGAGCACAACAGTTCTAATACAGTCCATTTCTGTTCCAAGCTAAAGTAACACAGTGACCACGGGGACACAGTGAGACAGATGAGTATATCAAAGAGCAAGATTCAGAAGTGGCCCATGCTCACCCAGTCTCTTGCAGGAGGGTACCTATCTATGGGAATCAATAATTTGACTCCTTTTCTTACTCACAAGGGAATTAATTTGCACCCACATGTGGAATTTTACAACAAAGAGAGAAATTTTAGGATTTACTACAGGTAAGGTCCCGAACAAAAAGGGAAAATGCTTTTTGAAATTATTTTCTGCCTCTTCAAACCAGATTAGTACTACAGCTCAAAACCACTCAGCAACATGAAAGAGGCTCCCAGACCAAAAGAGGAAACAACAGTTCAGTCCTAACAGAACAACAATTCACCCTGTGTCTGGCCACCCAGTGTAGGCAACTCGTGATGCACCAGGTGATGACTCAGGGGAAGTGGACAGACAGAGGGAAGAGCAGAAATTCCACCACAGTCAAATACTGAAATGAGAGGAGTCACCGATGACAAACACCGGAAAACTCCCGGGACAGCTCTAAAGGCAGGAATGACAGCAGGATGATCCAGATGCTTTATAGCCACCAAAACCATCCTTCTGAGTCCTACAGGCACTTCCACCAAGAAATACCAAAACAAACTTTTAAAATCAACCATTGTAGGACTTGGCGATTTTAGCTACATTTCCCCCTCCACACTTCCTATATATTTCTCTTCATGTGTATTTTGAAAAAGCCACCTAAGGAGAGTAATTGCACTTTGGCTCGTTCTGTAGGAAATACCCATTAACACCGTGTTTTTACACATCTATTGCACATCTCGGTGTGCGTAACTTCCACAGAGTATATTGCAAACTCCTGAAAAATCCAGAGAATCTCATCAGATCTTGTAACAGCTAATCAGTACTTTGAAAATAAAATAATGTGCAACAGTACAAATACTAGCCAAGAAGTTAATGTAACCCTGTGCCAAGCAAAAGCTCCATAACATTTTGTTCCTTTCACAGATATTCCCATTATTCGGCTACTCCCATGTTTAAAAAGAAAAAAGGCTGACTGAGGAACAAAGAGGCACAAAAGTAAACATCAAGTTAAAAACTTGGCTATTTTTAACAAACTGCCACTGGAGTGTAACCCTAAGGCCTGCAGGAACTGAAAAGCACCGTGTTCTCCTCTGAGGACAAGACAGTCCTCTCTGACCATCACACAGTCAAAGAAAACTGCAAGTTTATCAAAAGATTTCACTGAAGAGCTGTCAATATCAGAAACTGCTCAAAACAGGAAGTTGCTGTGGGTTAAAAAAAAAAAAGAAGCCCAGGCAACAAAACCACAGGCAATTATCTTCAACATCCTGAGCATGAAACATGCCTCCAGCACCGAATCAAAACCACGACTCCTCCTCCAGCAGGAAGGGAAACAATCAAGAGCAAGAGCTATGCAGACACTTTGTATCAGTGTCAAAGTTCACAAGTACCCTGCTCTCAGCTAAATCTCCCCCGGTTTTGACCAAGAAGAGAGTTGCAACAAGTATATGGTTTAGCCAAAGCGAGAGGGAGACAAGCGGAAGGGAAGGAGAACGCAGGCACGTTCCAGGCTGGCTTACCACACCCTCTGAAGGAATGGGGGTGCTTCACCGATCAGACAGACCTTGATATTAATTTGGAGGAGGGTTTTGTTAATACTAGTCGACAGCAGGAACTGTCAATTAACAAGGGTTAGGCCTTGTTTCATCCTCTTTCCTTCCACTACTCAGAAATTACTCCATGCCCCCTTCTTTTCCCCCTAAACATACAAAATCCCTCATTTCAAATACTTACTCTCCGACTGGAAGAGGAAGCCATGCAGCCATACGCTCAGAAGCGTCGAAGAAAACGTCAACACGATCAGCTGCCAGGGTTCAAGTCCCTTGCACTGGGCATTCACTAGGCTCGTTGCTTTCTCCCAATACATCTGGAGGATTTCCTTGTGGGGAATAATGACATCCTGCACAAAGGAAAACGATATTGCGAAAAGTTCAAACACATACAAACAGGGCATCAAAAAGCCTATGAGTCTATTGTCTACTAAAAAAGGTGGTTTTCAGTATGCAGATGCCACACTTTCCATAATTTCTGTAAACAGAACAGGCAGGAGATAGTTGTCATTCACTTCAAGAGCCACCAATAAAAATACACATCTTGAGAGACTTCAGATACTCAGAGAGAAGTGCCAAGGGCAAAGGAGTAAGATATGCAAGCTTCACAGTCCCAGCACTCATCACTAGATCTTACCACAACCCAAGAGAAGCAATTCCATTAATATTTTTTCCAAGGAATTTTCAAGTGGTGCGTGAAGACTGAACTACTACAATACACCCATCAGAAAGAAGCCACCACTCGCCGGGTACCACCAAAACAGGTCTATTAAGTACCTAGGGCTGGATTTTTTAAAGAAGATGCAAGTACTCAGCAACTCTTTAAGATCTAATTATCATGCTCCATATAAAAGGAGGACAGAGAAGACAAACACTGCTGCTACCAAAATAAAACCAGAGAACTGTGATGTAATAACAATGTCAAACTAGCAATTATTGTCAGGACAGAGCCCAAATACCGCATTAATAGCTTCAAAGCAGACTCTCTTCAAGAGTCTCAGAAGAACAGGGTAAGGGAAAATGGTCGTGCACAGGGGAAAAAGGCCATTTCCCCCAGAACAGGTCTTTGGTACAATTCTCTGGCAAAAGGTTTCCAAAGATAAGAAGAATCCAGGTAACCACCTTGTTTGGAGCCTTGATCAAAAATAACGAGTCATGACCACAAATAATAAGCATGTGGGGTGTTTGTTGCCCATTATAGACTAAAGCTTGTGCATTTTACTTCACGTTTCTTAGAGCTTCCTCAGCCACCCCCAGAGCACTCTTCCAAACCCTCCTTCCCTTGTAACCCATCATCTAGCCTAGTTTTGCCAGGGAGCTCTCAGCGGGTGGATGAGATCTCCAACACTACGAAGATTCACTCTGCCAATGACAAAGTACGTGGAGCCTTTCAACAAATTTGTTACTAAACCTTGGAAGAAATACATCCTTGATAACTACGCTGTCATACTCATGGTGGGCTTAGAGCAACTCGCAAGGCCAGATATGGATAAATCACTACATCATTCAATTAAAAACTGCCAAAATTTTCCTTCTCAGTATCATCTCACTTCTGAGTCAAGCCAACAGCAGAAATAGTTTAAAATTATTTAAGCAACCCCAACATAAAGCTAAAACTTGTGGCAAAACAAGAGCATCCACCCATCACAAAGAGTCAGCATCATCCACATGCCAGCACGCTCTGAAGGGACACAAATTGAATGGGGAAAAAACAGGTCTCCGTGTTAAGGATGGCACTCAGCTACGAGAAGTCTAATTAGCACACATCTGCTCAGCAGAGGGCAATTTTAAAAATACACCAACTACTCCAGCCTTAAAAACAAGGCAGCCACATAAACCGTCGCAATTAGGCAATGTTCTCACCAATGCTCAGTCCTCCAATCCACCCATCACAAAGCTGATTTAACCTTAGAATTTAAGGGAAGAGGTACCTTTTTCAACTACCCAGAGGTGGTACTTAAGTCTCATTGAGTACATGTGATGTTCTCTGAAAAATCCCTGGAAAAGAGTGTTTAACCAACATGGACAACTTTGGTTCATTGCCTTGAACTTAGCGCCAGGACATCCTTCAGTTCTGGAACTGCACTTCAAGGATGGAAACTGAGCCACTAATGTGCTGGTGTGTCAACAGCTGCTCTCAACTAATGGCAGGAAAATGCTGTAGCATCAAATATGGAGTGAATTGTGCTTTTTTTTTTTCCCCTGAAGATGGACGATACTGCCATCTATAAGCCCAAAATCAAAACCAAATATGACCTTCTAGACAGAAGTCACTTAAATCAATGGCCAAGTTAAAATAAAATCTGGCAAGACGTTGATCTCGCTCTTGGAGAAAACTCTGGACAGAAGACCCTAGACGACTGCACTTTTTGTCATCACATGACACACTGCCCACTGAAACCACTGCGTACTGCAGCGTATCGGCTCTCTGCTGGGATGGGAAGAAAAAAAATGAAGTCATTTTTTTCTAGACTCCATCAATACCAGTGGTAAATCTTGCATCCCATCAGAAGGAGAAGCAAATCCACCCGCAAGGCCTCTCTTTTCCAAGACTTTATCGCACCAGTGCTCTCAGTTTGCAAATTCAGGCTACTCAGCTCCAAAACTCCAGGTGACCCTCAAAGTGCAGACATGAGGTCTGTGACACTACAGTAATCCCAGCTTGCTGCTGCACAAAAAGTATATTACCAGCCAGTTACCAGCAAAAACAGGCTCAGATGGATAACGAGAACACCTTGGGTGAACAAGCAACACCCACCTCTTTGTTCTTAGCCCAGCACACACACAAGGCACTGTGCCTCTGCTCACTTTACCGTTACTGAGATTGAAGACAAAATATTTTATCTTAAGTTCAACTCAGGCTAGAAACATGCACAGCTGCACTGATATATGGTAACTCGATGGTACATCCAAGTTTTGAACAGATTTTCACCATGTCAAGTGTAAGCCATTGAAGAATTTCTTTGGAGATCACTCCATGAAGAATACAGTTTGACAGAGTAAAGCTTTCTGTGTATTTCTCACTTTCTCCTTCTTCAGTCATTTCATACTCTGAAGTTTGAAGGATGAGATTGATCAATTTAGGAGGATACCAAACTAAAGAGGGACTTAAAAAAACAATGAGAATTAGCATAGAAGATAAGGTAGCAACAGAATACAATTCCTCAGCTCCCTGGCTAACCTCACAGTCAGTATTTTTAAAGTGACTCTTTGCCTCAAAGCATCCAGCAAGATATGAGAGAACGTCTACTTTCTGAATTACTAACTTAATCCTAGAGAAACTAAAGGGCATTTCAAAGCTTGCATTCAAGTGCCCTCGGGTTTTATTGCACCTAACACGATTGCAGCCCTACAACCCTTCCTGTTTTACCCGGAGGAGGCAGGGGTAACAAACAGCCTGCATTCAAGCCAAGCCATTTGGATCCCCACTCCTGCAGCAGCTGCTCCTAACACAGTAAAAAACAGCTGGTTTGGTTTTTTTCCTAATCCACTTCAGCCAAAAGAAACGCTCATCACATGCAATAAGAAGGGATGCACTTCTGGCTTTGCAGGATTACAGCATTCATTCACCCCTGCTATTACCATTTCCCCAGCTGGGCGAAGGACAAGCTAGCCTGATTTTAAGCCTGTCTACAGGACAGAATTTCACATAAAACAAAAACCTGCTTATTTGTGAAAGCATCAAAAAAGAGAAGTTTCCCTTCCTATTACAGGAGAGTAGACAAGCTGATTTTATTTCCTTAAGAGAACCTTCCCCTCCAAAAAAGCTTTGCAAGACACAGGATTATTTTAGAAGCAGTTTAAAAGCCTGACTTATAAGCACACTAAAAAGCATGAGGGAAAAACTCCCCACTGGAGGATTTGTTTTTAATTCTCAAAGCATTAAGACAGACCCAGGTATCAGATAAAACACTAAGTGATATAATTAGGATTGCAGTGTTCATTTGTACTGATATTAATGCACTCAGCAACCCAAGCAGTTTATATATTGAATTTTTAGCTCTGTGGATTAGGAATGCATCCTTAGTACTTTATTTCCAAAAGCCATTAGCTAGCTGAGCTGGTTCCAGGCATAGCGCTTCTGCCACTACAAAAGAGGACAAATTAACTGCAGTAATACTCTTCTGTCCCAGATGATAGAAAAGGGGGAGGAGGGGAATGCCAAAGCTAATGAGAGCACATTTTGCAGTTTTGCCAGAACAGCATTTCCTCAGCTGCAAGTGTTAGAACTCAAATAAGCCTTAAAAGAAAAAAAAAAGAAAAGAAAAAAAAGAGAGAAATAGGCAATAAACTGGCAGACCTCACACTTTTGTTAGAAAGTGCCTCCTGTTTCTGAAAACGTAAAGCAGAAGCACCGTTAAAGTTTACCTGTAGGAAGAGTAGAAGAAAAATGTTTTATCAGCTGAATCTTCCTTCCCCCAGGAGAGCATGTAAAGTGGGCCACAGAACAAAAGTAGCTTTTAAAGGCAAGTTTATTTTAAGCAATAGCATCAGTATTAGGTTCACTCTGAGAGTAGGAACTGCCAAGATAAAACCATTTCCTCAGCTTTTGCCTGAATCCGCACTTTTTCCCAAACCAGGGACCCTGTGATCACCTCCCTGTGCCCGAACCTTAATGTCTGTGTTTGCCATTTGTCTTTCCTCACTTTACCAGAGCCGATGGAGGAGGTGGCGTGTCACACAACTCGGCACGTAGTAAATCAAGGCAGACAGAGATTACTCATCGCAACTGCACGAGCTACGTTCGCTCTGTTATGGCAATGCACGGAATACAGGTATGGCCGCTGTAATTAAGGCCTGTGCTCCTATGCAACAAGTTTTTTTATTTTTCCCCCAGGAGAATGCTCTCTGGCTGAAAACAAACCGCACAAAACCAGCAATGACGCAGCAGCTTCATTCATTTATTTCTCTCCTAAGACAGACAGACTTCAATTAGCCATGCCCTAGCTAACACCTCGTTGCCTGTACAAGCTCTCACCACAAAAGGCGCATCTGACGAGCACAACGAGGCAGCATAACCGGCCTAGCTGCAGGCAGAGTACTGGACTTGCAGCCTTCAGCCAGCCAGCTTCCTGCTGTAGAGCCCGGGACTGGGATTGAGCAACCCCAGCTCGGAGGGTGCCAGTCGCTGCGTGTGCCTGCAGTGTTTTGATTAGCACCCCAGTAATGAATCGGCTCCTGCGTCCCCTCCCTGACACCCCCGGCGTGCCAAGTGTCTTTACGTAAGCACCAGGCAGACAATATTTGTTAGCTGGCTCCTAATTATAGCTCGAGGTTTGCACTGTGTGCTGGCCCCCTCACCAAAGGATGCAGGCACAGAGAGCAATACCAGACACTGCATCTCTCAGAAATGAAGAATCATGAACCTCTAGATGTATGGTCTGAACTACATGAAATAAAAAACACATTCAGGTCACGCTCATCTTACATACCACTAGTTCCTTCTACATTGCATTTCATTCCACCACTGCCATACTAAAATATTTTTTTCCAGAGTGACAGCAATTATTGTCTTGGTTTTGCCATATACAGTGTCTGCAAAAAAAATGTATGCATACTGTCCCACCAGCCCTAAGAGTTCAAGGCTACACAGTGGCTAATTATAGCTTGAGCACAAAAACAAACAGGGCAGTAACTCAGAGCAGCAGTAGCACCCCCCAGGCTTCCATCAGAGAACAAACACAAAACTATCAAAACAAGACAGAGAAAGACAGATTCAACGCTGAAAAAAATGCAGTTTTACAATAGCCCAAAGCGCTCCAAACGTAGGTGTGATTTCCAAATTAATTTAAGCCAAAACACACACAGGGTGTTGTTACCTATTGTTCGCTTTGCTCACTGCGACAAACCAACTTTTAAAGGGAAAGTTTCTGTAAACATCTAGGCACGCTCCAGGTAGTAGAGACCTCAAATCTCATAAGAGACAGGATTCACTAGATTGATGGCCTACGTGAACCCGTCGGAGATCTCTTTGTCGATCAGCAGCTATAAAAAAGTGCAGTTTCTCCAAAGAAACATCCTCTCCCAGAATCCACAATAATTAGGATGAAAGAAGCTGGGATTCATCTGGACGCATTTGTTCATTCCTCCACCCAGCAGTCCTTTCCACATGCCTTCTGAAGAACAAAACTGGTATTTATTTGAAATGGTTTGCGAGTAGCTCAGTGCCATGCAGAGGTACGCACAGTATTAAAAGATAAAAGCCTTGGCAAGAGCTGTCTGAAAGCAGACTATAGCATGGCAATTGTTCTGTGAATGGGCATCCGAGAATGAAGACAGCACCAAGACCTGGCACAGCTTCCCAGCAGGGTTACGCAAGCCTCCGACAAAGTCCCTAGTCTCAGCACAAACTGAATGCCACTATTGTACATGAAGGGCCCCATTCTCAGGCAAAGCTGACACAGCGCAGGATCCTCAAAAACTATCTTATCAAGCCTCTGGCCCCTGTGATACCTAGTCACATACCCTTCTCGGTATGTGACACGGAGGGATCTCCACAAGCTAGGAGGAGCAAATGAAACCAAAATGCTCATAACACAAGGGCTTCTATGTGGCTTTTACCTGCAAACCTCTACAAAACACAAGTTTTTTTCCTAAGAAAGAAAAGAAAACAGTATCACCATCACCACAGCCCTCTGTGAAGAGACTGGCGCACCTACTACTACTACTACACCAGTCTACAGAATTCAAATCTCAGTTACATATCACACTTGAAGGACAGTACTAAAATGTTCCACAAAGTCCCCATCTCTACATTAACCATAAAGGGACACAGCCAGTACGCCAAGAGCCTTCAGTACTAAACACCCCAGAAGGCAGGCCTGCTGATGCTTCAAAGGGAATGCCTTTGACTGCCTGGGATGCGGGGAGCGAGAGCAAGAGTTCTGGATCAAAACCACATCGGTCTGTTTTCAAAAACGGGACTGCGAACAGATAAGCCCTTCTCAAACAACCCTCGCTTCGCGCTGGGTGCCGTGGTGGGAGACAGCGGGAGGAAAGGAGATGAAAACTGTGCCTTTTTATTGCCAGAACTGTACATTTGGTAGAAGAGACGAGCACTTCAAAACCCTTCCTCGCGGCAACGGGCTGTACGGAACCAAATGAAGTTTGGCCAAACGAAGTTCCAATCGGACAAACCGCACACGCAAAAGAAAAAAAAGAAAACGGAAAAAAAAACAAAAAAAACCCCACACTAACCACCCCGCTGCGATTAGGTTTTATCTCACCACCACCAAACAGCAGTGGAGAAATCAAAGGCAAGGAGCGAGGCGGCCTGTCCCCGTGTTTGGGATAGCAATTCACCCAGGGCTTGAGAGGGTGCAAAACTCTTCAGCAGGCTGGAAGCGGAGAAACA